>NW_022145858.1:680113-831669 GCF_002938485.1 Sitophilus oryzae | reverse complement strand
TTAGGTTTGCACTTAAACAAAATTCTCAAGTTTTTTATTCTAGGAGCTACAGATACCTGACGCACTATTGCCGGACCCTGTATAATACTTTGAATATAAATATAATACCATATTATACATCTCCCCTTACAAGTTTAATTTTTTTGGTTTTTTAACTACACGTCAATATCTAGAGGTTTGAACTCTTGTATTATTAGTCAATAATGGTGATTCGAATTTTAGCAAGGGGGCATGCATTTCTGGTGTCTTATACTTAGAATCATCTAGCTCAGAATGACTATTTTTAGGTATAGTTAAAGGGGTAACATCACTGTCAGTAGAATTAGAATTTTCAGTTTCAGACTCAAATGAATTATCAGTTAACTTAAAAGGGTTTTCTGATGGTTTAATATCAATGCGGTTTCTTCTGACAGTGTTGCCTCTACAGTCTTGTAATATATATGATCTAGGACTATCATGTAACTTTTCAATCTTTGCCGGTTCCCAAACATTATTTCTGTTATTTAATACAGTAACATTGCAGCCCTTGTTAAGTGGTTTTAGACTTTTAGCATTTTTATTATAGTGTTGTTCATTAATTTTGCGTTTAGCAAGAATTTTTTCTTTTACATTTACACACAACATAGGCTGTAATAAATCACAAGTAATTGGAACTTTAGTCTTAAAATTTCTGCTATTTAACAGCTGTGATGGTGAATAGCCCATCCCTTTTAATGTACAATTCCTATAATTTAATAGAGCAGAACATAAATCACCTTTTCCTTCCTCCAATGATTTTTTAAGAAGTTTTTTTGCGATTGCTACAGCTTTTTCAGCCAATCCATTTGATTGTGGATATTCTAGGCTTCGAGTGACAAGAGTAAAGTTCCAATCCTTAGCAAATTCTAAGAATTTTACACTATTATAAGGTACATTGTCAGTGACAAGAATATCAGGGGCTCCATACCTGGCAAAAACAGGTTTCATTTGAGCAATAATAGCCTCAGCACTTTTATTTCGTATAGACAAAATCTCAAGCCAGTTTGAATAAGCATCGAACAAAACACAATAACTTTGAACAGCATATGTGAAAATATCCGAACCAACACGTTCCCATGGCCTTTCAAGTATTGGGTATTGTAAAAGTGTTTGCTTAGGATTTTTTCTAGAAAATTTTTCACAAATTTTACAGTTTTTCACATACGATTCAATATCTACTGTAATACCAGGCCAATAAAATGCTTTTCTGGCGTGCGATTTTGTCTTTTTCAACCCTAGGTGGCCTTCATGTAAAAGTTTAACTTTAGGTCTATAGCAAATATGTAAATTATATTTTTAAAAGCTTAAGTCTCATTCTTAAGATTCTTGGGGAAGCAGACTGTAATTCTTTTTTGAAAATTGATTCCAAAGGTTTGTGGTCGCTGTAAATTTTAGTAGGCATACCATAAATAAAGTAATGAAACTTTTTTACAGCAAATACAATAGCCAATGCTTCTTTTTCTATCTGTGCATATGCTTGCTCAGTTTTGGTTAAACTGCGCGATGCAAAGGCTACTGGCTTGCCTTCTTGTAAAAGACAAGCTCCCAACCCATCTTTAGAGGCGTCTGTCTCTATTTCAATGGGGATTTTTGAGTTAAAATATGTCAAAACAGGGGAATTGGTTAATAAATGTAGTAAATTATTAAAAGAATTTTTGCATTCTTCAGTCCACTCAAACTCAATATCATTTCTTGTTAAATTTCTTAAGGGTGCAGTTATTTTAGAAAGATTTGGTATAAACTTGCCTATGTATTTGACCATGCCTAAAAATCTTAAAACATCTGCCTTACACTCAGGAAGTTTCTTTTTCCTTTTTCATATTTTTTATTAGTTTCAACACCTTTATGTGAAAAGATTTTGCCCATAAACTTAACACTTTCTTTTTTGAACTGAATTTTTTCTTTGTTAAATTTAAGGTTATGTTTAGTAGCCTTTTCTAATACACATTTCAGGTTCTGGTCATGTTCAGCCTCGGTGGCACCTGTAACAATCAAATCGTCAAAATACAGTCCTACTCCAGGGATATCTCCAAATATTTCAAAATTTTTCTTTTGAAAAACCTCAGGGGTTGAACATATACCGAACGCTAGTCTCTTAAACCTAAAACGACCAAATGGTGTACCAAAAGTCATAAGATCTGCACTTGGGCTATCCAACTCAACTTGCCAGTACCCATCCTTCATGTCTAGGACAGTAACAAAATTTTTGTTTGTCAGTTTAACAACAATATCATCACATGATGGAATGAGGAAGTGTTCTCGTTGTATAGCTTGGTTCAGATCTTTTGGATCTAAACAGAGACGAAGGTCACCGTTTGGTTTTTCAACAATAACCAGGGGGTGTACCCACTCTGTAGGTTTATCTACTTTTTCAATGATATCCTTGGACACAAGATCATATAACTTTTTTTCAGAGGTTCTAGTTAAATATTAGGCACTCTCCTAATAGCATTTATTTTTGGTTTTGCATCTTGTTTTTAATGTTATATGATGTTGTGTAGGAATTTTCTAACCCTTCAAAAAGATTTGCATATTGACTAACTACATCATCTAACGTTTTAAAAACGCTTGGTTTATTTAAAGAGTCTACTCGTTCAATCAGTTTTTAATTTTAAACATTCTTGCAACCCTAACAGAGGAATTTTACTTTGGGCACTAACTACAACAAAAGGAACTTTCTACACACTCTTTCACTTTGCACTCTAGCACTACTTCACCAAAACATTGTAGTTTAAAATTTGGGTCACCGTAAGACATTAATGTAACATTTGTCTTGCGTATATAGGCAATCTTAGGGCAATTTTTCTTTAAAACATTTAAAGGTAGTGTGCTTACCTCTGCTCCCGTGTCTAGCTTGAATGTCATAGGCTTACCCTTGATCCATATTTCCTTTGTCCACATAGTTTCTGTGTTACTTTTACTTCTACCACTTGAGTTGATTGCACTTATGTAAAACTCATGGTCACTTTCTTCAGTTGACTCGGACCTTGACTCTTTGTCTACACAATTAACTTTCTTCTTATAGACTTTATTTCTATGACTTTTCTTTCACTTTTATTTGGACACACCTTGGCAAAATGGTCACGACCTTGGCATTTTGCACAGGTTTTTCCAGCAGCAGGGCACTTATTTCCAAACTTACGTTTATAACCACAACTCTTGCAAGGCTTATTTGGGTCTTTATCACAAACTGGTTTAATAAAAGTTCTGGACTCGGTTCTGGATGTACTAGCTCTTACAGCATTTAGTCTTGATTCATTATCTAATGTCTTCACTTGGTCTTTACTAGTTTCTGTGGCTCTACAAACATTTATTGCCTTCGTCAGCTCGGCCAAGAAGCTATCGAAAGATTGACCTTCTTTTTGTACAATCGTATTAAATTTTGCCCTTTCAAAAATTACATTTTTCTGCGGAGCACAATGATCTTCAAACTTCTTTTTTATTTCTGCCAAAATCTTATCTTTACCTGCCTCACACGAAAAACTATTAAATAAGTCTAGACCATCGTCACCAATTAAGGACAAAAAACAAGCCAAATTGCTTTTTTCTTCTTTCTTGGTATTCTAGTCCGGTGGCCTTTGAAAACAAGTCAAACTTTTGAGAAAATCTCTTCCAGCTCTCTGAGATATTCCCGTCTAGCAAGAGCGGGTCTGGAGGTTTAAAATAGTTATCCATTTCTTAAATTTTCTGTTTACAAGCGGCACATACAACAAGCAATGAGCTCAACAGAAAAAACCAGTCGAAAAATTACTATTTTTCACACACTCGATGCGATACATATGTTCACTAGCAACCTGACACCATGTATAACTCGTAAGAGATATAGTACAATTCTTTTAAAAGTTCCTCAATATGGCCGACCTAGTTACGAAAATTGGTAATTTTTTTTTAATGAAAAATAAGTTGGCGTTACCGAATTCAGAACTTATATTCTTTGGTTAATAATATTTTTCGGGATTGTCAAGTTGACGTTAAAGCAGTTAGGTTAAAAGTTTGGTTATTAGGTGGTTGTCATAAATAAAAACATTGAATTATTCAAATTATTTAAATAAGAATAAAGGTATTTTACCGCAGATCTCAAGAGATTTTATTTAAAGGTATTTTATAAACTTTCCCAGTGAGAATATTAACTCCATTTTTTCTTATATATCAGTTAAAGGGACGTAAGAACTATAGAAAGTGAATTTTTGTTTTCATGTTTTAACGAGAGGATGATGGGTTTCATTGTTATAGAGTTGTTAGATCGCCTAATTTCTCTTAATTTGTTTATATTTCATTACAGTTAATCAGAAACTGAATCAATTCAAAAGTGTACAAAAACAGCTACATATTTTATTAAAACTCTTATTTAAATAGTTCTTTTATATACTGTTAAACTGTACAAGTCTTTAGCAAAAAAGTTATATATATATATATATAAGGTAATACATTATGTATAACTTATGAAAGTTTCTATATAAACTTTGATTCTTAGACTTACGATTGTTTAACTCTACGGTACAGATGTATAGACTCTACAGATCTAATATACAATATGAAACTTCTATTACTTGTTTTTAATCTAACTTATATTCCAAAATTATTTATATATTTTATATAATAAACTATATTTATAATACAGTTTAATATTATTTATATTAAACTATATTAATTTTATTTCTTAAGCTAAATATCTCATAGCTACTCATTTCACTCATAATAAGGAAAAAAAGAAATGCTTAAAAACTCATTAAATATGCTTTATTTAAAATATCAACATACAAAAATAGTCATCCATAATCCATGCAAACTGCAAGAATGAATATAAAGTAATATTTACAACTGTAAGTTAGAGTGCAGCCCAACTAATACAGATTTATTGTCATGCCATTCATGTTTATTATCATAATTTAATTTTTATTAATAATATACCTATTTTGGTGTCACTAAGTTATTTATAAACCCAATACTTATAAAATAAAAATTAATACTTACCACTAACTGACCAGATTAAGCCCAATGTCACTCTTATCAGAAAAGCCAAAAAATGTTTTTAATATTCACTTATTTTAAATTGCCAGAAAAACATTAGAAAGTAACTTAAAACTAGGTTTGGAATCAGAAATGACTTGTACACCTAATAAAAATGCATATGCATCAACTAGAGAAGTATAAAGAATTTGGTTAAGTATAGAGCGTACTATAATACGTAATTTTGCTTATAAAATAATTTTCCTTTCAAACGAGCAGTACCTGTAAAACAAATAAATAATAATTTTTGAATCAATAGGTTACTTCAACACATTCAAGACAATTTAGATAAATAATTAGTATATGCATGTATATATTTTATTTACAATGTGAAGTACTGCTTTAAGATAATGTGTTAGAACATCAACTCTTTCAGAAGACAATTCATTAGCAAAGAACTACAGGGGTAATAGATGATCTGGCAACATCAACCACTCCATTCAAAAATTCTAAGTGAATTAATAAATCAAATGTTACATATAAAAACTAACACTGCTCTACAAGCTTGGCAATAAATAACGTTTTTTAATTATGGGAACTACCAGACACTATCCAAATACTTGTTATTTGTTGGTATTTTGAGAGATAGACGTAATATTTTGTCATTTAGGCTAGTGGCTTCTCATCACCAACCTTTTTACATTTTCAAAGCTTTTGTGAAACTCTCTCTCATCTCTGATCTATAAATTACTCAGTGTCCCCAAGCTTTTTTAATATACTTTTTTCTTCTGTCTCCCTCATGTAGACTTGCACTGAACAATCACACAGGAGGTGCCTCATTATTTTCACTGCATTTTCCATTATCAATAATGAATCTGTATTTTCCAGTTAGGTCCATTTTTCAGATCTATGCAGATTATGCTCAGTAAAGAAATCTGTAAGGTGCTGTAGGAAATCTGTTTAAGTTGAGGTTTATAAACTAAATGTTTGGCTTGTCTTTAGCTTGGGGTATGGTTGTAGTAGGAATCCAATAGTGATGGGTTGTTATTTAACTATCTGTTATTTTATAACAATTATTTAGAAATAACATAACGCAACCGTTACTACTTCTAAAAAATAACAGATATAAAATAAAGACACGTAGAGATCGGCCGCTCGTGAAACGAAAAACGAAGTCGGCGCTCTGCACCGCCCCGAAATTCTATGCTGCTCGAAGCAATTCCAAAAACAACTAGTATGGATGGAAAACCTGTTATTTCGTCAACCATCGATACAGGCGGCGAGACAACAGACAACGGAGTGGGGGAATGCGCTACGGCGAACGTAGCTGCTTCGGTCGATCCCGTCGACGGTCGTATTGCGCTTATAACAGCTTAAAAATAATAGGATATAAAAAAAGCAGGTTTTTGAAACAGTTGCGGGCATAACGCCTGGCGGTCGAGAAAACAGGAGTGGGAAAGGAAGGCTGCTGCATCGGTCGATTGTCGATGGAAGTTCGAAACAGGTTGGAGAATAACGCATCAGTTGTTGTAGATATATTGTTTTTCAACCTGTTACGAGCATAACGGGCGGAGGTCGAGATATTATGGCGCTGTATGTTTCAGTACGTTATTAAGTTTCAATATTTAGGTATTTATTTATTCTGAAAAAATTTTCAGAATAATATTTTAAGATTTTTTTTAAAAATGTATACAGGGTGTTTTGAAAAATCTGGTCATTGATTAATCACGATCCTGCTTAAAGCCCTTGACGTAAAAAGCTGATTTTGGAAAACGGATTGACTTTAGGGTGCAGAGGTTCGATAAGAAGGGATTTTCGAAACTCGAATTCAAAGGGGTGAAACCACCCTCAAATAATAGAATATTTTTTATTTAAAAACCGGTGAGTTTTCCGGAAAACTCTTAAACACGTATATTTTATTTCGTTGTTTTTACATATTTTAAGATTTTTAAAAATATATACAGGGTGTTTCATAAAATGTGACCATTGAGTAATCACGATTCTTAAACTGCTTGACGTTTAAAGCTGATTTTGGCAAACGGATTGACTGTGAGGTTGAGGTTCGATAAGGAGGGGTTTCTCGAATCCTAAATTCCAAGAGGGTGAAAACGCCCCTCAAATATTACAATACTTGTTATTTAAAAACGGTTAGTCTTTCAGGAAAACGCTTGGACACATAATTTATTTTGTTTTTTTTACATATTTTGAAATTTTTTAAAAAATAATACAGGGTGTTCCAAAAAGTTGAGTAATTGATTAACCACGATTCTGCTTAAACTGCTCGACGTTTAAAGCTTATTTTTGGCAAATGTGAGAAAATTTTATCTAGTTTGTATGTCAATAGAAATTCTTGCTTTGCTTTATCATCACCATTACAAATTATTAATTCGACGCGGACAAAGTCGCGGGTACACGCTAGTTTAAGTGTAAAACTAATTCGAACTCTAGTGTATAGTTGGTTTACTTATGAAGAATATACTACACATTTTCTTATATTGCTATTTTTTGACCACAAATGGTAAAATTATAACTAAGAGCTTCTTGCCCGTCGAGTGAGATGCACCCTGTACACTGCTACGCAATTCAGGATCTACGCCGATCGAGGGGCAAGGCGTAGGTAGATCGGAATGTATACGTATAGACGAGTGGCGGAATTTTGGCTTTTTTATATCGCAATTTGTAAACAGCGCTTATTTGTAAACAACGACCGTTTTTAGAGGGGTATTTTAGATAACAATCGATATTTGGAAATTTTTAGACACCCTGGAAATACTACCACCGAGCATGTCATTGTAGCAACTTGCAACTGCGTTAATACGCCTGGCGGCGACCGCTTCATACTCTTTCAGATATTTAGCAATAAAATAAAGAAACCTGTTATTTTTAAGCTGTTATTTTAAGCTGTTTTTTATAAATAACTATAACAGTTTCAACTGTTATCTAAAAATAACAGTTTTGCCCATCACTAGAATCCAATATTTAAAGTAATATATTGTTCCCGACTGCTAAAAATAATTTAACACTATTCTGGATGTGGTGACAGAATTTATAATTTTCACATCACATAATGGTCACATCAGGCTAATTCCACATGTAACAAAAACTAATCTAAAATTTGACTCTAAATTGGATGATAATCATTTCTCAGTAATGGAAAGATACATGACATTATTTCCTTGGGTCTTAGTTCGATAATTTAATTATGCATTTGTTAGAATGACGATATTTTCAGAAAAGATATGCTATGATGTGAAATATACTAAACTTATTTTGACAGAACTTACAACAATGAAAATAATATCTATACTTTTCTAGCGGGTTCATTTCTTCAAAAAAGGGTTCTGGGTTTTTCGCTACTGGAAGAAAATCTACCAAATAAACGGTAGTCTTTGTAAACACCACTGCTTTGATCCAACGGAGACCAATTTGTCATTGTATTTTAGTGAACAAATTTGCCTACTAAGAGAGAAAACCAACAAAATATACTTAACCTTTCAGGAGGTAAGTATATCTCCTCCCGTCGTCAGAAGCAAAAAATACAAAGAACAAAGAAAGAAAGTATTTAAAATATCTAAATACAACTATTCAAGAGCATGTTATTTTTTTAGCAGAAAGGTCTATTATAAAATGTTGACGTTCTTACAACAATGGTTAAATTTGAAAGCTGTAAATTAAATAAGTTGATTTTTCTTTTTTCAATTACAGATTGTTAGATCTCTAAATGTTTACCTTAACAGGAGAGTGAAATTTCATATTTGAAAAAGAAAGGTTAGTGTTACTATTGGTATCAATAAATGATAATGGCTTGAGACTAAGAAATAAATATTAGTCAAATACAGTATGATCAAAATGGAATTAGCCAATGTAATCGTTCATTTTTCTGTAGCTTGCATTTTCTTTAAAGAGAAATAAAAAGATCTTTCATCATTTATCCACCTCATTCGTCATTTGACACATCAGAGTCATCATCTAGATTTATGATGATTGGCTTCTGGACACTAACTATTAATTTCTCTTTCTCCCATGTGTCCTTAATTAATTTAGTACAATGGCCCACATAATTTGCCCATTGTTCCACAGTGACTTGCTCCAAAGCTGCTTTCCAGCATTCCTCTGGGTTTTTTATTTTGAGAATATGCTGGTCATAGTATCTTTTTGTTTGACTCCATACCAACTCAATAGCGTTAAATTGGCAGTGGTATGGAGGCAAACGCAATACTTCGTGACCAGCATCTTCTATAATTTTATTTACCGCAAATACTTTATCATTTTTTGGGATTTTATTAATTACATCCCATAACACACCCAATGTAGAATGTTCTGGAAAGCTAATGTTTTTGGAGCGAAGCCACTGTTGAATATCACTCTTTTTCCAGGTTTTGGTGGGCCATTTATCTAGTTGACGACTGTGATATGCCGCATTATCTAATATTATTAATGAAGGTTTCTTCAAATTTGGTAATAATTGTTGATGCAGCCACTTTTCAAAGTTAATTGAATTCATGTCACCATGATAATCCCCCTGGCTTGTCTTGGATTTAAATAACAAGCCAGCATCCTTTATAAACCCTTCTTCAGATCCAGCATGGAGAACAATGTATCTAAAAAAGAAATTAATAATATTATTATAGTGTAAATTCTTATTTGTGAAGGAAGTAAAATATTAACATGTAGAGCACATTATCTATTTAATTTATATTTTTCTACTTCTGCATGATATTGAATTAGGCAGAACTTACTGAAAAAAGGGTACTAAGGGTCATGCCTGTTTATAACAAAATTTTAAAATCAATTTCATGATTACACATTAAATTCAAAAACTGTAAAACTACATCCTCGTGAAATTATGGGCAAAACGTTTGAAATAAAATAATTATTCTGCTTTTTTTCTTTCTTAATAGAGATATACAGGGTGCTACAAATTCGAGGTACGAGCATTGGTATCTCGGAAAGCCTAATAGATACGAAGATGGCTAAATTGTGGCAAAGTTGCGCCTTGGAATGTTTACCAACATGCTTTATCAAAAGTTTCAAAAAACTTCAAGGATTGCTGAGTTTTTTTTAGAAAAACGGAATTTTTTTGAAAATCAATTTTATTTTTTCCTGTTGTTACTTTTTCAGAGACTTTTTTACAGAAAATCAAAAAACTAATTGAACATTCTCATAGCCACTTTATCAGGGCTATCTGACAGTATTTTTAGATTTTCAAATTATCTGATAATTTGTGAGATACATAGGCCAACTTAATTTTTTTAAATACGGACCTTAATTTTTTATTTAAGATTTTGAAAGAATTCAGTCTCCTGAGTATAACGATATGCCACAGTTTATTTTTTTTTGTTTTAGATACTTTAACAACAAAACTGTTTAATTATTATTTAATATAATTTCAAGCCCGACTCTGGATTTTTAAATTATTTAACCTGATTATATTCATGGCAACAATAAGGAAAATCGAGCCAATTAAAAGATTTAAATAAATAATATCCATGTCAGCAATTTAAAATATATCATTTTTAACTTTTTTTGTGAATTTGAAATCTCAATGTATGATCTAATAATATACATAATATTAATCGTAGTTATTATAAATACCTCAACTCCTACAAACAAATTTCTAATGCTCTACATGTTTAAAAGGGTTTATTTAATACCACCCTCCCTATTGCACACATTTATTTTTCGTTTAATTTTATGTATAGCCCTTTCAAAAGATCTTATACTTTCGACTTCCGAATGCATTTTGTACACTTTGTTGTAAATGATGAGGTACCTATACCTATATTGATTTCACTTTAACAAATGATGTCAACACACAGGTTCAGGAACCTCGCTGGCCATTATGCTACTCCACCATTCCCAATCCATCGTCCGAGGAAATTATTTTATTGTTTATATTATATTTATCTTATTTTTTTTTTGTTATTTTATTGTATTTGATTTTCCGTACTTAATGGTTTATCTCACGTCATTGTTCAGTTTTAAAACTCCTCAATATTGTAACAATGAATAGATTAAATATTTAAAAAAAAGCAAAGCCGGACTTGAAATTAGTTTAAATAAATTGTGTTCAAATTTCCGAAACAAAAAAATATTAAGTGTGGCACATCATTGTATTCAGGAGGCCGATTTCTTTAAAAATCTGAAATACAAAATGCAGGTCCGTATTTAGAAAAATCAAGTTGGCCTCTGTATCTTACAAATTATCAGATAATTTAAAAATCTATAATACTATCAGATAGCCCCTAATAAAGTGGCTATCGAAATGTGCAATTAGTTTATTGATTTTTTTAAACAGTAACGACATGAAAAAAATAAAATTGATTTGCAAAAAATATCGTTTTTTCCAAAAACTCAGCAATCCTTGAAATTTTAGAACTTTTTGATGGCATCTTGGTGAAAATTTCAAGGCGCAACTTTGCCCCAATTTAACCATCTTCGTATCTATTACGGGTTACGAGATACCAATGCTCGTACCTCGAATTTGTAGCACCCTGTATATGTTACGGTTAAAGCCCGATGTCCGGTTAATGTCGACATTAACATGTTAATGTTTGGGTTAGGTTATGTTTTTGGCTGTTTTGTTGTGTGTTATTCTCGAGATTAACCGGGTAATGTCGACATTAACCGGACATCGGACCTTAACCGTAACATATACACAAACAATATAAACTAGGGTTGCCAACTTTCAAAATAAAAAATGGAGGACGAGAGGGTAAAAAAGTAGCACAGGTGAAACATTTTTGAAACCTCGCCCAAATGTCTAGAATTTACCAAAAAGTTATGTTAATGGTATGCAATTGATCGTCTCTCTTACTTTCTTAACAATATATATACTCAAAATTTGTTTAAATAAAACTAACCATTTTTAACAAAACTTTTTTTTCAAAACAAGATTATCGCTTCCATTAAATATTTCTTTTACAAAAATATTTCTTCATCATATTTTCTGTACAAATGAGTGAATGAACTAGCGGAAAGACGCAGATTAACAATTTTTTAAAGCATTGGATGGCGATACACAAACATTTTTAGATATTGAGTTTGGTATGTAAAAAACAGGACTTTTTCAATACGCGAGACAAAAAGAGGACAGTGAGATCAAAAAAGAAAACTGTCCTCTGGAATAGGGACGGTTGGCAACCCGAACTTAAACACCACTTGCGTGATTTTTTATTATAATAACTTAGAGGTTAAGTTAGAGTTAGCATGTATGTTGGAATTATATATGCACTTGTACCCAGTTTCAGATGTACATATAAATGTAATGCTTTATACCTATGTCCTTCTCCAGAGGATTTTCTTACAGATCTTACATCATCATCCTGCCATGATCTTCTAAATGAACCATTTGAAAATACCCAGGTTTCATCAATATATATGCAGGGTTTTTATTTATACCCAACTCTTCATTCGCAATAAATCTATGAAATTAATCAGTTAACTAGGGTTATAAGTTACAAAAAAAAGTACCTTTGCAGAAAATTTCTTCTCAAATGTGCTATGTGAGGCAACTCCATTAAAGCCCTGCGTTTGTCATCTTTTGTAAAAAAAAACCAATAGTTTTAAGAGACGACCAAGGCTGGTCGTACTACCACCGTAAATTTCTTTTTCCATTAAGCTGGCTTGAAGGGATTTTATAGTCACTGGTAAATCTAAATAAATATGTATAAATACAGCAACCATGTCTCATATGCTATAAGTTAAAGTGTTACACCACATAACATATAATTAGATTCCTGCTTTTGACATGTGCCTTATGCACTTTGGTTAAAATTTCTAGACATTACCTATTAAAATATTATTTACATATTATAATTAAAAGTTTAATGGTATTATATACTAAATATATTTTACTATAAATTAAATACTATGCAACTGAAAAATGGTTAAATATATTATATTATCACCTAATGATATTGATAATTCCTGCAAGCACACATGCCAAAGGCACAACTCTATTTTCATGATTTAAGCATAGATAATGTTAGAAATAGGTATAGTTATGAACACATGCACTAATAATTTCTACATGAATTGGAAACATGGGATATGAGCCATGCATAGCATTGTTGTCAACATATTCTCTAATTAAATTCTAAATGAAATAACTACATGGAATATGAGTCATTCATAATATAGTTATAAACACATTATCTAAGAAATTCTACATGAAATAACTACTTGGAATATAAGCCATCCGTAAAGTTATGAACACATTTTCTAATTAAATTCTAAATGAAATAACTATATGAAATCTAATTTTTCTAATCTCTTTTTTTTATAAATGCACTATCTGAGAAATTCTACATGAAATAACTTGGAATATGAACCATGCATTTACTAACTCATTACAACATACCTGTTGTTTGATATTCTAACTATATCTATTACAAACCTTAAGTGTTTTAAGTTTATAATTGTATTTCCTAATTTTTTTTGTGTATGCTGTAAAGTAAAAACAATATACTTCATAAAATATAAAAACAATGCAATATTAAATAGATTCATAAAAACTACTTACAATTATTGTACATATTGTATATTTCACATCTTATTTGGTCTTTGGTGCCATTCCCAACATCAGCTGTCTTCAATTTCTTCTTCTGTCTTAAAGTCTTCCCAACTAACTCGTCTTTTGGACCTTCTTTATATTTCGAAACTGACTTGCAGCTAATTTGTAAAGCCCGTGCTGTTTCCTGAAATATAAGTTTTAATCTACATATCCTAAAAATATGACAATTACAAACCTGAAGGGGACTTATATGAGGAAAATTCTTCACAAAATAATTGTAGACATTTTTTACAAATATCTGGGCTAGTTTATTCCCACAAATTTGTGGATGAGACATAGCTTCCTAAAAAAAATTAAGTGCTTTACACATTTTGAATATCTTCCTGGCTATTCCTGAGTTCTTGAGCAGTGAAGATTATTTATATATAAACAAAACATCATTCTTAAAGGTGATTACAATGTCATCACTTTGTTTATGATTAATGCTTCACTTAAAACTATTTATACCTGATCCATTTGATTTTCATTATCACTATCCGAAATATTTGGCAACGGATTATTGCTAAATGTTTCTAAAAATATTAAATTAAATAAAACTAACAGAGATGCGTTATAGGTTATGATCTTACCTTTAAAAAAAAAGCTTGTACTGGCCATATTATTAAACTACCGAATACTATAAAAATACAAACAACACAAACACAAAACGATAACTATATAACAAGAACTACAAGCTAAATTAAAGAACACAGAACAAAATCAAATAGAAAACTCAAAACACAAATATTCAAAATCACAAACACGGGCCGCAGCGTCGATCGTCGATCAGAATAATCTACCACAGAAGAAATGCAAGGAAGGTTGGAAGAATCGATTTGAGCTATGGATTTGAATCTAGGTATTTTTGGTTTTCAAGCCTTCCATTCTGAAGTCGGCCATATTGGGAAGTTTTACGTGAATACAAGTATAATAACAATAAACTAAACATTTGATTTTAATAATTACGTTTTATTAATTATTAAACAAGCCATGTGTTACAAGTTTATAACTTACAATGAACTGTGAACTGTCTAATGTCGTCATTTTCGGCATTGACCGTATGACATAACAGAAATTTATTAAATTACTATAAAGAAAGTTTAACTTCAATTAATGAATGAGATACATATTGAAGATACATTGAAACATAAAGGTAGAAGTGCCAACTTGTCATATAGAAAATACAAGAATGATATAAGAATAAAGAAAATATTATAAGGATGATATAATATATATTTCTTGTATTTTCCATATGACAAGTTGGTATATATATATAGATCATGAAATAGGATGAATATTAGATTCACACCGACCTGTTACACTTGATACCTTTGAACTAATTGTTTGTCCAAAATTAATTGTTTTATCATCTTTGAATATATTTTGAAATTCTTCAAAGTAGGGCCATAAAATTTGACCTCTTCCTGTAGATGTCTTACTATTATTGTCTAAAATTGTTTTGAAAGTCTTTTTCAGATTTTTAAATTTATTGTCCAATAAATCTTCCGAGACTGTGTACCCCTTCTTAGCAAAAACTTTTTTGATTTTTAGCCATAATAATATTTTTTTAATTTTTGGATCCCTAAATTTCTCTTTTCTAATTTCATACGCAGATAGCAGTAGTTTTATGGATGCACTCCAATTTACAGTAAAGTTATCATTTTCATCATTAACCTAAGCTAAACCTAGAATAAAAAAAACTAAACCTAGAATAAAACTCAATTTTAAATTAATAAAACATATACAACAGACCTTCTGTTGGTAGCGAAACCTTTTCATCATGAGTTGTATCATCCACATTAATTATCCCTAAATTGCTTGAATTTTCTGTAAAATACTGAATTGCAAATTCAGCTGAAATATGAACACACATAAATATATGTACCTTTAGAGATTTATTTTACATTTTCACTTACCATTACTTTCTAGCAGATCATGTGTTTCTGCATCTTCAAAGACATTGTAAATAATATTATTGAAAGCATATGAACAAGAAAATTTATTATAGTTATCCATTATCTGTTAAAAAATATTCAATATTCATGCAGGTACAACCAGACAATCCGCGGTATAATCAGATAAGCAATTGTCAGACTAAAATGAGGAAACTTATGAGGAAACAATTATTTTCTTAACACCCACATTTAACAGAATTTTAAAATTTTAACCTTGTAAGCACAGCGTTGAATCCTGTGAAGCACACACAGAGACAACAAAAAATGTGACAGGTGACAATTATGACGACCGGTACGTAAATAAACCGGAAACAAAATACGGTAGGCTCCCCAGTGATCGGTGACCACAACCGGTGAGTTACCATTGGCATTCACTTTAATTTTCTGCACAGGTGGACTAACCGGTGTGTTTACTGAATGCGCCCATTTTGTCACTATTGCTTGTCAGAACATCTGATGATATGCAGACTGTAGAATGCACGAAAACACTGTGGTTTAAATAAAACACTGCTTACTTGCCGGCTATCGTATATTAACTGAACTTGTCTTTAGTTTAGTTTAGTTTAGTTATTAATAGTATAGAAGAAAAGTATTTTTACAAGTCAGAAAATATATATATAAAATGATAAAAATTGATAAGAAGTTAGTTTCTACAGATTTTTTTTTGTTTTGTTTTTACATTGCAAAATCATTATCATTAATACACAAATTTGATAAAATAAAATTTATACAATTAAACAATAGAAAAATCATTAAAACGTTAAAATTAAAACAAATATGTGTCAATTATATTTATATGTTATAAATGAACAGAACTAAAACAAATGAAATTATAGACTAAAGCTGGAACTGAAGTACTCCTCAAAAGAAAAAAATGCATTCATTATAAGGTAGTTTTTGATTTCTTTTTTGTATTGATTAAAATTAAGAACCTTGATTCTAGCTGGTACCAAGTTATAAAACTTCATGGTCAAATATCTTGAACCATTCTTGGATCTCTCAAGCCGGCAAAAGTCCTGTACAAGATTGCTGTTGAAAGATGGCCGACTAATGTTGTTCAAAGATGGCCGACGGTGATGTTGTTCCTAACAAACCGTCCGATAAAATATTGGAAAATTGTAGTGAAAAACTGTGTTTTCATTGCAAAAAATCAACAAAAAACTTTATAAAGTGCGGGAAATGTGTGAAATATTACCACTCTGCCTTATTCAAGCTGCAACGCAAAAATCGACAAAGTGTCGCCATGTACCGGAGTACGCCTATGAAGAGTCCTGGAGCCACGAAAAGGATTTCTATGGGATGATAATCAAACTCTTAGAAGAAAAGAACATTTTGTAGAAGAAAACAATCATCTGATTCAGGAAGAAAACAAAGATTGATAAATCAACATGAAACATCGAAGGGTGAGGTTAGGAAGCTGGAAAACATCGCGCCAAGAACTCTGTGTACGTAATAAACTTGACACACGACCTGGACTTAACCAATAAAAGAGAAGAAAATAGAAGTAATCAATCCAATTCTGATCATGTGGCAACACATGTCAATGTCAATAACGTCAATTCTGACAGCAACAATGACGTATCTAAAAAGTCAAAACAAGAACAAAACTTTTCCCTAAATAAACGGATAATGTAGAGGTTTCGGGGTGGAAAACTGTTAGCCCGAGAAACCGTTCCAAAAAGGGTAACAAACCTGATTCTTTGCAATTAGTCAACACAATGACTAGCACCTCAAGTACATCAAAGGCATTTCCACAAGAAAATTAGGCCAAATGCTAGGCCAAATCCTAAGAAAGGTGAAAATAATGATGACTTGTTAAGAGTTGCAGTCAACTCAAGAAATGCGTGGATATTTATTTCTGGTCACGCCCCCGTTCCAAAAAGAGTAACAAACCTGATTCCTTGCAATTAGTCAACACAATGACTAGCACCTCAAGTACATCAAAGGCATTTCCACAAGAAAATTACGCAAAATGCTAGGCCAAATCCTAAGAAAGGTGAAAATAATGATGACTTGTTAAGAGTTGCAGTCAACTCAAGAAATGCGTGGTCTTGCTCCAGACACGAAAGCTGATAATGTGACTGCCTTTCTTAATAAGTACAAATTGGATGAAGATTGTTTGTGTGAAAAAATGGTCACCAAAAAGGATCGTTTTTATAGCTCATTCAAAGTAGCTCATTCAAGCAGGTCCTCAACTGAACAGGGAGGCGGTGACGTCTCCTAATTTATGACCTCTTGGAGCAACCATCAACCAAGCATTTCTTCGCATTCAACGACCACTGTCTGCCAGGAACTGACAGCTGAGGACTCCAAAGGACAAATTGAAAGAGTCGCTTTAACACGAAAGAAAGCGGCGCCGGCGGCGGAAAATCAAATATAGGTAATTCCATGTAAAAAAATACTTTACTGTTTCACAGCGCTCTTATAATACATCAAATAAATTTTCTAAAAAGTGTTTTAAATTCCCCGTCAAAAAATACAGAAAATGGCTATCTTGATTTTTTTTAAAAATAATTTTTAGGCGAAAAGCTAAGGGGTGTTCACTTTATACTGGATCACCCTGTACTTACATTTAAATGTAACTTAAAAAGTAATTGAAAATAATTAAAACCATAAAATATAACATTATACAGGGTGGCCCATTGAAAACAGGCATAACAGGCATAATGTTCACTAAGGGAATTGGCAACAGTGAATAGCAAATAAAATATGTAGTTCTATATCAAACCTTGAATAACATTAAACATTAACATTAGAAACCAATAAACAAAAGTAAAACATTCCAAACAAAAATAACTTAAGGACTACAAAAACATTACAGATTGACATTAAGAAACAAGATTTCGGAGAGGCGCTTTCCTTTCAACCGATTCCGAAGATCTGTTAGGACTAATACCGCCTTTGAGAAGGTTCTCTCTGATGGCACAGAAGTCGCTACAATGCATAGTTCTTCATAGCTAATCGATGTAGACGTGGATATATCTGTTTCCGCTGAGCCCATCATTCCAATGGATTTTGAGCTCTTGGCTGTAAAGATTCCTCTAGGTACTTTGTCACTTCCATAATAGCAGCAGTTCTTGGATTAGGGTTTTGAACAAAACTTGAAGCCTTTTCATCGAAATTGATCTGTGGCTTGCCTGACTGTTAGAATTCGGATCTTCAGTTATAGGCTGATTGTTTGACTCGAGACTCACACTATTTTTTTCTGTCATAATAATAGTGGCAGTCACTTGTGAAATTAATGACTGTTTGGTCTTTTCAAAATTTGATTCGCTAATAAAGCCATAGCGCTTGAAACGGGGATCCAGTAGGGTAGCTTCTGAATATATTTTATCTTCTTCGACCAAACTAACTTTTTTGCTAATTCCTTCACTTCTAAGGGACCGTTTTCGTTTATTTCGAGGTAAGCCTTGCAATGCTTTTTCAAAGCAGAACTAAGTAAACTCACTTTTGAAATAATGACTTGTTTTTCACTACTCGTTTCTATAGTTATAGTTACATCCTTAAAAACTTTCAGTAAATCGCATACACCCTCCATTAGTAAAATATCATTGTTGTCTATGTTTGGTAGGTTTGGATAATTTTTCGCAACAACCGATATGAGCGAATCTTTCACCTCTAAGAGGCGGCTGATCATATAGAAAGTAGGGTTCCACCTAGCGAAACAGTCTGGTTTTAGTGACAGAGTGGCTTTACCTAATTGAGAATAAGAAAGTATTTTTTTGTTTGCATTTCTTTAAGCTTCAAACTCGCCTGGGAGCTCCTTTTGAAAAATTCCAATTTTTTTTTTTAATTTCAGCTTGTAAGGTAGTTATATCTGTTAGACTGGATTGCACAATGAGGTTTATGGTATGTGCAAAACATCGAACATGCTTCCATCCTGTTATTTTGATAGCACTAACTACACTGGCGGCATTGTCACTCGCCACAGCAACTATTTTTTCCTGGATGTTCCACTCGCGAGCGATTCTCTGTAACTCGTTGCTCAAGTTTTCCGCGGTATGACGATCACTATATTCATAGCAGTCTATTAAAGTAGATTTTATTTCATTGTTCACAATAAAATGTGTCGTAACACTTGTATAAATTGTATTCATACAAGAAGTCCACTGGTCTGTCGTTAAACAACATGAGTCAACCATATCCAAAGAGTTTATAACTTTTTCTAGTGCCATGTGGTATAATTGCGGTATTAAAGTATTTGAAACTGGTTTTACGCGACGGAACTTGATAATTTTGGTTTCAGTTTTTAACAAATAAACGAAAATGTTCACTGTCTACTAAGGATATTGGCAAATAGTTTTTAACTAATAATTTGAGGCTTGCTAGTTTTACGAGTTGAGGCAACTGGAATAGAACATTCTTCTTCAGTTGGTAGTGCTGCCGGTAGTGCCGGTGTATTGGCGCTAGATGTAGACGGACTATCATTTACTTCAACCCTTGACGTTTTGCCGCTTAATGTTTTTCTTCGGCAGTTTGATTATTGATGTCAACAGTTGGGTGGACTAATTTTAAATGGCGGCGCAGATTATCTGTTGCTCCTCATTTAATAGACAACAATTTTGAACAAAAGTTGCATTTCGCTTGATTCACACCACGTTCAGTATAAAAGTTCCACACTGCACTTCTTTTTTTGTTTTTGGCTTACATTTTAAGTAACTATTACTATAAACTAATTTATGTCGTAATAATAATATTCACAAGAAAACCCGTTAGTGAAAAATGAGCCCTCTGCCCTATGAAGGTAATACCTACTAATTTCTTTCTATATTTTTTTCGGAATCGGGAGTGGATAAGTTACGGCTTCTAATCAAGAAAATATTAGTTTTCCTCTTTATTTCTTTAAATGCGAAAACAAAGATTTAATTATTTTCAAGCAAGTCATAAATGTTTAAAATACCTACACAACGACACCTGGCCCGTCCGTCCGCAATTCAATTAATACTCCATCTCTGTCTCAAGTCGAGCGATGCCGCACCTTGTCGATCCCACGGCGGCTCGGATGTTTGCACTGATCCTTGAACGGGCCGGGGTTTAATTCGAGCGACGCGACGCGACGCGATACGTGAAAAGAGTTCGTTTTGTTCGTTTTTCACTTCAATCTTCAACGATCCGATCGTTGTTTAAATGTACGTTCACACAAAAAGCGATTAAGCGTTGGGCGATGCTATGCTATGCCTTTATCGCTTGCTATATTTTCATCGTGTTCAAACAGAAGGCAATGGAAAACGATTTAGTTAGTAGTTTGATGTGCAACAAGCACCATGGATGCTACAAACTTGATATTATTCTAATAATATTTTCTATCTAATTCTCTAGAATTAGCTTTTAAGATACGTTTTTTTTAAGATTAAAAAAAAGGCAATGGATACATGAAATTAGTCGAGATCGGATGATTGATATACGGCGAATTTCATCATTTGTTTCCCGAATTAACCATTTACCCTGATAAATTTCGACAGTATTTACAGTTATTAAATTTCGACAGTATAAGAGTGGTCTGTGTCTGAAGAATAAGAAGGCGAAACCAATGGTGTTCCAACAGCTTTGTTTGTTTGAATCTGTTGAGGTTGCACCGTAATATTATTTGGATAACATAAATCGGCCATCGTGGCTTCGTACAGTGACTCCTGCATCTTGAGCGATCTAAAGACGCGGGTGATTAAAAACAAACATGTTTGAAAATCAAACCGACACGCGATATCGCATTGCATAGCATCGCGCGAACTCGTGCGCTTTTTGAACACCCTCACTAAACATGTTTATTTTTTGATTATGAGTTTAAAATAAACGCGACGCGTCATATCACATAGCATCGCATCGCATAGCTTTCTGTGTGAATTTACATTTAGGTTCAAATTTAGTAAGACACGCAGGAGAGGATTTTGTGTTTCGGGTCATATAATTGATAGGGTCACGTAAGGTAACCGAGTCAATCACGGGTCTTTCTAAATATTCAAACATTGTAAACGAATCATTCACGAACGACACATCTCTATTTGTCAATGTTTACTTACCTATGAAACGTACCTCCATCCTCTTTTTTCTCACTGCTTCTTGGGCACATGAAAGCACTACAATTCACCATTATAAATAGTTCAAAAGTTGGCTAAAAGATAATGATTTCCATTCAAAACATCAAAAAATAATCACACACTGCATTCTCTTTGTTTGCCACGTTCGTAATGGCGTCTCCGAAAATTCGGTAACAGTACGCAAATACATAATAGAACCTTGCGCCGTATCCACTCTCCTACCAAATCTAAGGTCTATAGTCTATATCTCTGTATTACCGTAACCACCGTAATAACAAGGCCATCCAGCTGTGACGTAAAAATCTCGTGACATCACCAGAGCTGCCACAAGTCAGTTTTAAAAAGTCTTAAAATGATTTAAGTCTTAAGTAAATTTCAATGTAAAGTACAAATGAGTTATGGTTTAAGTCTTTGACTTAAGTCATTTTCATTCAAGTCAAGTCATTTTTGTAAAGATTTAAATCAATATAACTTTATTTAAGTTTTTTTTTTAAGTCTTTTTTTACTTAAATCGTGATAATCTGCAAGTTAAGTCAGTAAAATTACTAAAATGAATATAATTTCCCTCAAGTCCAGACATCCAGAATTCAATTTAAATTTTTAAACCTATGTTTTAAATGTTAATATTAATTTTCTTGCATTACTCATTTCCGATTTTTTTATTATCAATATTAATTTATTGTAGATACAGATTAGAATAAAATATTATATAAACAACTATGATAAACAATAAAACCGCATCAAGGACGTAAAAACGCATATATAAAAACATCAACAACTTAAATAAAATTTAATTTCGTGGTACCTTGTACAGGATGTCCCATTTTTGTGTGATTTACAGGATTTCTCGTTTATGAGCAGCGGTACAAAGATACGGTTTTCACAGTTGCTACTTTTTTATGAGACTAAAGATGAAAACCGCATCTACTTACCCAGAGAAATTAAATAAGAAAATTATTAATCGAGAAACCCAGTAAAACACACGAAAATGGAACACCCTGTTTGTACAGGGTGAGTAAATACTAGAGTAAAGTCCATTGTCTCGTTTATTTCAAGATTTACAAAAAAATTAAATAGAAAAGTTTTAGGCAATGTTGACATACACAATTATTTTTTTTTATATACAGGGTGCTCCAAAAAAGCGTGGCAGATATACCGTTTTATAAATGAAAATTATAGTTTGCTGTGCAAGTTAAAAAATACATTGTGGGTAACTATTTCTAAAAATGCTGGAAATAGGTGTTTTTACAGTCATTTTTTTTAAATTAATTCGCTAACTATGATTGCCATTTAAAAAAAATATTTTTATTATTTGACAAAAAGCGTAAGTATACAAAAAACTGATGATGGCACTGGGCTGTGCTTAAAAAAGTACATTAAGAATGTTTTAACAAAATGTTATTATTCCGCAAAATAAAAAAGTTATGGACACTTTTTAAAATGGTCGAAAATTTCAATCGCTTTTTATCTCGGTTCGCTGTAAAATATCAACAAGCGGTTTAAGCCATTAAACATGTCTCAGAAATCGGCATCTTTGTCAGTTTTGCTCTATATAGTCAAGGAATAGTTTTTCACTGTTACAACAGACCATACATTTATTTTATTTTTACTCAACTAATAATAAAAGAGGAAATTAAGTATATTTACTTATCCATTATCCTTAAAGTCACTGAATTTATTCTTGCAAAATACAAATCCGTAAATCAATTATAAAAAAAAATAAAGTAAAAAGTAAGTAAGTAAATAAATAAAAAATAAACCAAGGTTCCAAAAAATATTAAACAAATAAAAATATATTATTAGTTAAAATAAGCTTCCGTATTATTGCTCTGGACACAATCACTGCAAATCAGGGTTAGCATGATTTAAATCAAGTGATTTTTTGAATTTTAATCGTGATTTAAATAAAAAAAATAATTTTATTATAACTTTATAATAAATCAAAAAATAACTGTAAAAGTTATAAAAAAGTGTCCTAGAAAACTAGAAAAAATATTTCTATAACTGATATAACAGATAATAAATCGAAAAATAATTGTAAATGTTATAAAACTATAATAAAAATATCTATTCATCACTTACATGTTGGACCGATTTTTGAAGTAATTTCGTGTGAATCCCATAGACCGCTAAATGTAGGAATTTATTTTAAAATTTATGTAACAAGTGAAAAAATTCGAATACATATCATTCTACTCATAGACTATATCTGCAATCCCGAGAATCTATAATCGTTGTCAGAATATGTGTCATTTTATTTATTTTTTTTTGAAACGGTTGTATGTTTCCAAATTTCTACCGACATTTTGATCTGCAGTAAGTACTTTACACTTTGACATTAGATAATACATACTAATTTCATTCTCATCTTAAGACTATTTCCGAACAATAGTGTATTGTTTTATTAGGAGTAAAAATTATATTTTTTTTGACGATGACCTTTAAAGCTATTCCGACGTTACAGGGAAACACAAAAAGTACATTTTTACTCCGAATAGAACATGCTATTTCTTTTAAAACATTACATATCATTTTTTAATCAATTTCAAATATTGCAAATAATACGAACAGTAATCGAGTAACAATTTGTACACTCGTTGAATTTGACACTTAATATCAGTTTAATAATATATTTTTGTACTTTTGTGCTTAGGCGTAACAGTGCTTTACTTTTATTCCTAGACGTTAAAATGACAAAAGTTAATATTTTTGAAACGTTTGAAAAAAAATCCTTTTGATCTGAAGCTAGCGACTTTTTTTGCGGAATATATTGGTCACCGATGTGGAAAAATGAAACGCGCCGTAGAATGTTAATGTTATCGGTATCGGACAGAGTTATAAAGAGTTAGCCATTTAGGATAGGAATTTAATTGGAAATAAGTCTTGGTCACTTGGAAATCCGATTTAAATATTGTTTTGAATTAAAATTAAAAAAATCTGATTTAAATAAAAAAAATCAGATTTTTTTTATTTTTTTAAAAAAATCATGATTTTTTCCAACCCTGCTGCAAATACGTATGAATATAATATATACAGGGTGGCCCATCGAAAACGTTCCGCAAGGCATAACGACCAGGGTATTTTTTTTTCAGAAAATTCAAAAACACGTCAATTTTGTTTGTGAGGGGGAGAACTTTTGTCCCAAAAATGATTGCAAAATCTTCGCGCGGGTCATCCCCCAACTTTTTTCAAATGGGAAGGGGGGTCAAGTGGTACCGCAATGAAAAGGGATTTTTATTCTCTATACTTTCCCGCTTCGTTTTTGAAAATCGGTAGAGTCATTGAGAACATATGAAGGATTGAAATTTGGAAAGTTTATTTAAACATTTATCAGAGTAAATGATAAGGATAAATTCCTTCGACCAATTTACTGTCTTTTCTTATTATTTCTAGATGTTTACGCATTTTTTCACTTGCCACAAGTTTGAACGATCAGGTGCGGTAGTTGCTAGATAGCTGTTCTGTGACTTGTGCGTTGAAGTTCTTCTCAATATCGTTAAACTTTTTAACAATTATGGTATACTCACTTGCAGAAAAAGTGGAAATAATCGTAATAATATTTTAAAAATAATGAATGTAGCAATCGGGTTCCGCAGATATTCAATGAATGCCATCCTGAAAAACACCTTTATCGCAAAATTGTTCGCGAGTTAGTCGCAAAATTTCGCGAAACTGGTTCCGTTATGAATAAAAAGAGGCAGAGGGAAAACCCTGTAGTAAATGAAGCTATGGAGGTATTCGTATTGGGCCAAGTTGCCATGGATAGTACGCTGAGTACAAGAAAATTAGCCATTGCAAAATTAGCCGGCGTGAATCGTACGGGTGTCCAAAGGATATTAAAAAAACACAAGTTCCACCCGTAGAAAATTCAGTTGGTACAAGAACTCAACGAAGACGATTTTGATCGACGCTTGCAATTTTGTGAAACTGTGAGTGAACGAGTGGCGAATGATAATAATTTCCTATTTAATGTGTGTCTTTTGGATGAGTGTACTTTCTTTTTGAACGGTGTAGTTAATCGGCATAGCTGTCGTTACTGGGCTGAAGGTTTTTTCACGAGGCGCACACACAAAACCCTCAGAAATTGAACGTGTGGGCTGATATTTTTGGAAATTCTATTTTGGGTCAGTTTAACGATATTGAGAAGAACTTCAACGCACAAGTCACAGCTATCTAGCAACTGCCGCACCTGATCGTTCAACCTTGTGGCAAGTGAAAAAATGCGTAAACATCTAGAAATAATAAGAAAAAACAGCAAATTGGTCGAAGGAATTTATCCTTATCATTTACTCTGATAAATGTTTAAATAAACTTTTCAAATTTGAATCCATCATATTTTCTCAATGACTCTACCGATTTTCAAAAACGAAGCGGGAAAGTATAGAGAATAAAAAGCCCTTTTCATTGCGGTGCCACTTGACCCCCTTCCCATTTGAAAAAAGTTGGGGGATGAACCCCCGCTTTAGAGGGTTGAAGATTTTGCAATTATTTTTGGGGCAAAAGTTGTCCCCCTCACAAACAAAATTGACGTGTTTTTGGATTTTTTGAAAAAACATATCCTGGCCGTTATGCCTTGCGGAGCGTTTTCGATGGGCCACCCTGTATATATAACAAGCATACATATATAAAATACCTTACGATCAAATAAAAACGACGTCCAGTTGGCTTGGAAAAGAACATCAATGACATATTACATATCCCATATAATTTTACATATAAAATGACAGCGATCTTCATTTCATCCATCGCTGACGCCGTTTTTTTTTTCGATAATATTGTATTGTGTAAACATTAGACACTATATTATTATAAACTTTATTTCCGATTTAGCTGAAATTTTGAATGCGCGTATAAGTAATTTAAAAAAAAACGAAGAAACACTTTACTAAAAATTGTACTAATCAATACTAAATATGTAAAAATATGTAAAAAGTAAAAAAAACGATTAAAAAAAAGTCGCCTTGACTAGGATTCGAACCTGCCTTACTACGGCTCCAACGTCATAGCAGCGTAAAGTCCTAACGCTTTAAACCAAGCGGCCTAACCGAGGACTTGAAAGATTCTATGTAAAATTCTTACTTAAAAGATAATGTTTAGTGAAAATACTTTTTTATTTATAAACATTTATTTAATTCTGTTTTTAGTATTTGTTCTTATAGCGGCAACATAGATACATTATCAGTAAAAAATTCAACTGTCTAGCTATAACGCTTCATAAGATAGACCTTTGTGACAGACCGACGGACGGACAGCGAAGTCTTAGTAAAGAAGTCCCGTTTTTTCCCTTTGGGTCCGTAACCCTAAGAATCGTTTATCAGTGGTATAATTAAAGCACATAAACCGCAATTTTGGAATTTAAATTTTTAGATTTTGGATATTTTTTTTAGAAAGTTTGATAAAGTTGGAGAAAATGAAAAAATGCGGATGTCATAAAATTGTACGAAGAATAATTATTTGGATTGGATTCCCAACACGTGTATAACAGGCGATTGTGGTAGCTGTGCAATCGTTGAAGTCTAGCAAAATACACAATTGTGTAGCTTGTGGAATGCCGCTGTTAAAAATTTATGATAAAAACATATGAAAAATTTTAATCTTTTCTAAGAAGACTTAAATCTCATACTTAAATCTTTTAAAAGATTTAAGTCTTTTGTAAAATGATTTAAGTCATTAAAAAATATTTAAATCTTTTTTACTGACTTAAATCTTTTCTAAAAAAACTTAAATCTGATAAAAGGTTTAAATCTTCTAAAAGATTAAAGTCTTTTGTAAAAGACTTAAATCTCATAAAAAAAAACTTAAATCTTCTAAAAGATTCTTTCTTCGTCTTTTGTAAAAGACTTATGTCGTTAAAAAAAGATTTAAATCCTTTTTAAAGACTTAAATATTTTCCAAAAAGATTTAAATCTTTTAAAAGACTTAAATCTTTTTCTAATGACTTAATTTTTTTTTTATTTCGGAATAAAGACTTAAGTCACAAGTCATTTTGAAAATGACTTAAACTTTAAGTCATAAGTCAGCTTTCGAAATATGACTTAAAATCAAATGATTTAAGTCATTAAAACAATTTAAGTCAAAATAAGTCAAAAAAAGACTTAAGTTTTCTGTGAGCTTGCAGTTCTGAACATCACCAACTGGAGGCGTAGGGATATTGCGCCAGTAGTCGGCCTTTTTCATCAACTTGGACTAATACAATAAATACCACAGAGCTGTTTTAATGTTGACTATTTTTATCATAGCGATCGTGAAGTGTAGACAATTAACAATGCAATAAATAACACAGAAAAGTTTTAAACTCACCATGATTTTTTTCTTAGTAGAATTTAAAAAATTATACCATTTTTCTAGTAGTCGGCCACTTTTATTCCTATAGTCGGCCATGACTACACCAGTTGTCGGCCATAGCAAATAGAACTAATTTGTAGCAGGTCCGTATGTAATTATTTTTTTATTTTTTGTATAGCAGTTTGTTTCTGGAAAAAAATGGATTAACCAGAGTAAAATATTAAAAAATATAAAATAAAAATTTATTCTGAAATACAAAAATAAATTTTACAAAATCAACAACATTATTCAAAATAACAAAATAAAATAAAACATAAATTATCATTTTAGAATTAAAAACACTGATTATGGACATGTGTCGCATCCAACATTTTTCTCCCCCTCTTCTTCTGCACCACTGTCCAACTCATCTTCACAAACACCGCACTTTTGTTTCTTCTGAACTTCTTCTCGGGCCGGTTCTGCTTGTTCTTTGATTTTTAGTATTGAAAATACTTCTGGCCGCATTTATATGGGACCCGTCTTTGAAAAAACGACATGCTAGATTCGACATGGTACGGTCCGAGTTCAATAACCTGCCTAATCAACTTGTCAACACGTAAGTCTATAGTTTAACCGGCGTTGATCATCGAATAGAGCAAGGACGTTCGAGGGCAGAAATGAGATATTATTATAAAAAAGAATATGCGTCAAGGTATATAAGTTGTTAGGTACAGTTTGGCTATTGTAACAGCCTTTTTTCCTAGAGAGCTATTACTAACGCCTAACAGTCGGTCTTTTTGTTCTCGGGCGCCACCCCCAATGTTTAAAGTGTTTGAGAGACCACTTCGGCCAATACGGGTAGCTTTTCTACAGTGGAGAATCCAGGGAAATGGGTAGAAGCCAGTTAAAGTCGAATATATTCCATAACGAGGTTTATTTAAATAAATTAATTATGAATCCAATATCTTCAAATAAATAAAATATGAAGAAAATACTAAAACATGAAATATCGCAAAATCTAACACAGAGAAATTAAATCAGTTAATTACAATAGCAAATAACTAAGTAATTAATTAATAAATTAAATTAATTATGAATCCAATCTCCTCAAATAAATAAAATATGAAGAAAATACTAAAACATGAAATATCAAAATCTAACACAGAGAAATTAAATCAGTTAATTACAATAGCAAATAATTAAGTTCATATGATTTAAATTCAATATCTTCAAATAAATAAAATAGAAAAATACTAGCAATACATATTCACATGCATCTTTAAATAAATCAGATATATAAGAAATATTATTATTATTGTAAAATAAAAGAGGAACCTTAATTAACTCCTCCTCCGTAAAGGAATTTTATACCATAAAAATAAAATAAAAAAACTCTACTGTGCTGAAACTAAAATTTGTGATTACTACAACTCTGATGGGGTATCTGGCGGCTACAAAAAAAAAGAAAGAATGTGATTACCTCTTTTTTTTTAAGTAAATCGGCGTCGGATCAAACGAAACGGTCGGTTTTCTGAATCGCCTACAGCAGCCCGGAATCCAGGGACACTAATTATTCACAGTCAGGTATAAAGAAAACTTAAGAAAATCGGCGTCGGATCAAAACGAAACGGTCTGGTTGTCTATTCACGGTCAGGTATAAAAAACTTAAATGCTCGGTTTTTAACTATCTATACTCATAAATCAGAAATACGGTTTAGACTTATTTTAAATCAAATCTCTGCGACCACGATTTATACTTATTTAAAATCAAAAACGGAGATACGGTACTTTTACTTTAAAACTCAAGAATTCGGTTTTTACAGCAGCGCTGATAAAAAAAACGGACCAGACTCGCGAGGTTTACTTAGAAAAGTTTACCGGTACTTAGTCTCAACAGGAAGAACCCCGTTTTCGCGCTCCCATCGCTTAAATAATCTTTCCCGTCTGGAACCACGAACCACGTTCGGTTACCATCGTCCTACCTCCCATCAAGATTCCTTACAGTAAAAAAAACGGTTTTTACCCGTCGATCGTACAAAAAACCATTTGCTGTTTGTACCAAAAAAAAACTTCAACGTCTCCATGCAAATCGACGAAATATTTAACACAATTTTATCAGCAAATAATTTTTAGTATTAAAAATATTTTTCAGTTTTAGTCTATCATAACAGTTCTAAAAATAAACCATACTAAGCTTGTCTAAGAATTATTTGTTACCATAATCCTTCAAAACAAATGAACATATCAAATTCTACTTATATACAGTATGGTTCATAAATCCACAAACGCTATCCGTCCTGGTGATCAAAAAAACAAATATTTAAACATTTACCATGAGAATATTAACGATAAAAAAATAAAAAAGGTCCCAAGGCAGGATCGAACCCGGGCCCTTCGGTGTACCAGCGAAGTACTTTCACGCCGCGCTATCGTGCCGTGTTTGATTTATGTTGACGCCTAGCATTTAACAGGTTAAATAAAAAAAATAAACGAACTTCATTACACTATTTTAAGCTAACTCTTTCCGTATGAGAAGCAAGGGGCAAATTATACCTGAAAGAACGGAATCACATAAATAATAAATTTGGACAAATGCAATATTTTTTCTTGGCGCGTAGGATAGATAAATGCATTAAAGGGAATAATTAATTGAATCATTAAGTTCCAAAACATAGTAACTCGGGTCTCATCGGATCTACTGATACATTTTGCTAAAATTTAGGCTATTAGGACCTATATTTTTTATGAGTATTATTTTTTTAATTAACAACTTAGGACAAAGAAAATACTTGCATGGTTTCCACCGCTAACAGGCGTAAAAACAAATGAATCCCGTTGTCAAATATTTATTGGGGTAAGTTTTTATCGTTTGAATATTGTTGTAAATAATAATTATCATTTAATTAGTGCTAACTTATCAAAGTTCACAACACGGCCAAATTTCAACAAAATCGGCCAACGGATCTCTGAGATATTGATAAAAAAGGTCTATTAGAAAACACCTTGACACCCCTGTATCTTTAAAATTATACATTTCTGGATACATGTTTACATGAAATTTTTATCTTAAAAACACTCAAAGAATCACCTCCTGAAGTTTGGCCAGATGCTTAATTAACACCCTGTACCCTGTATTTAAAAATGGCTAGCTAGTGATTTACTAAGCTATGTTAATTTTAATGGGAAAAAAATAAATTTCATAAAAAATAAACAAACCCATAACACTAATTAATTAATTTTAAATGTATCTAAATAAGCACTTTAATAATTGAAAAATAGCCAGGAGCACCTAAAATCACTTCATAGAATATACCAAATATGCAAAAAAATCCAATACAAAAATCCCAAAGGGCATATTAAAATCTGCATTATCTGAAATCAAACTATACCTAAACGGCTAATAAAATAATACTGACAAGACTAAATAAAAGTGACAAAACGCCGACATCAATAATGCTGCAGTTTTGCAGATGAGCAGTTTTTAATAATTATTTCCGAGTTGATATTACGTACTTGTTTTACAGTAGCATTCCTTCAAATACATTTTTGGCCCCTTTTTCCGCTACTCGTATTTTTGTTCATTTAAAATAAATTTTTATTTAAGTATTGTTAATATAGTCATGATAGCTGGCTTCTCTAAATTACGTCAGCTTACGACACCTGATCTCTGAGACCGTTGCAGCGTGGCCCTTCTTCGAAAAACAAAGCTGGAGCAATATTGCGAATGTTGCATCATTCTTATAAGTTTAGTCAGTTGAGATCGACTTTCGAACTGTTCACGTACTTTTAAGCGGAATAAAACGTATTTTGAGGAATATAGTGGTTTGATTTAAGTAAAAAGACTAATTATCTGTCCCTAATCTATCATCAGAAGTGAGATTATGCCCCAGTGTGCCCAAAAGTAGTGAAAAGTGAAGTTTTTGAACATTATGACAGTATTGCGTAACATGACGAAATGTGCCAATTTCTGACGATATCGATTTTGAACTATCAGAAGAATAATTTCTCCTGTGTATTAGTGATCGTTAAAGGTCAAATAAACAATAAAACAATTTGTGAGTGCCTTCAATATGAAAACATTGCAATGAAGAGAAGACATTGTTCCGTCGAAGTGTGTATGAGATTCAAATGAAAATGTATCAACAAGTATCGAGCCGATTTCTGAATATTCTAAAGGTACAGTACAGTCACAGTACAGCGAAAAGAAGCATTTATTAATTTATTCGCTATCCAACAACGACAAATTGCTGACTTAGCGAAACAAACAAAGATGGCGATGATGTCATCGTCGTATTTCAAGCCAACGCCTCATCGTAGCAGATGTATCTTGTGCGCAAGCTTCATTTTGTTACACAACCTGTAAACGAGCAATCTACGAAACTACGATCAAGACAACAGCGTATACGCAATTCACGAATAGCTGAAAGACTACGAAGCGTGACGAAATTCATCGAAATACAAAGAAGTTAAAGATCGAGTCGGACCGAGTCAACGATAAGATGACGATTATTAAACAAGCAAGATTTTAAAAACATAGAGTAATCAATACTGTCGCCGAACGCCGGACGTTTATGATGACCTCATCACCGCTTTTTCCGAGAGAGATGGCTACAGCTCAGGCAACTGTTATTGTTGAGCAAAGAAAACCAACTTGGATCACGGTGCTTCCCGCTGCTTGCCGCTGCAGAAGATAAACACAATCCATTCGAGAGTTGGTCACATACCAGATGTGTTACGTCATGGATCAAGTTCCAGATTATTGGTTCCTCAGCATTTTCCGCGGCGACGCGACGCACCGCCACCGATGTCGTCAATCCGGACAAGGCCAGTGCAGAAGCTGAAGGACGGATTAGCCCGGAAAATAGCCCGAATAAGTGAGCTCAGCACTTTAATGTCTAGCACAGCCAAACTGATTTGTTTACTTCTGAACAAAAGTTGAGTATTAAAAAGTTTTAGTAATATTGAGTATATTATTAATCAAACTATTTTATTTTTATTTGTTTATGGTTGGAGACCTCATGACCGAGAAAGTTTCTCAGCTGACAGACGACTGTAAGGCCCCACAGTTCGTGCATTGTTACCTAAGGACAGATATGCGCTGCATCAGCAACATATCAGCAAGATCGGCGGACCACGTTGCCGTTCGTAAACAACTATGACCATGGCCTTCCACAATATAAAAAAAGCTAAGTATCAGACCATTTGACATGCAGTCTTACAAACAATTTAATTTAGTTCTTACTGGTAATGTAAGAATTGGTAGTTTAATAAGTTGTGAGACAAAACTTATTTCAGAATTGAATTTAATTCTTTGTTCTCATTTAAGAAGTTGTCATTTAAAAGTGGAAAACTTTTAGAAGGGTTATAAAAGTTAATCTGTACAAGAAAAATAATAATGCTATAGTTAATTTTAAATTTCAATGAAAATAGTGGCAGTTAGTTTCCTTTGTAGTTAAGATAAAATGCCCATATATTGCCAGAGTTTGTTTTGACAGTTTATACAGATTGTGAAATAGTACATTACCAAGTTATGAAGCGTATTGAAGTCACTAAAATAATTTAAAGATGCAATCGAACTAATTTTATTTCGAACAGTAGGAACCGAATGCTAAAAAATGTTTTAACACTAGAATTTACTTTCTGGAAAGAAATTTATCGTTTATTATGAGTACTTACAAAAAAAAATTAAAACATGTAAAAATGTGAGATTAACGTTATCGTTTAACAATAAGTTCTGGAATTTTTAAGCTACATGAACGAAAATTGTTTCGTGTTTGAAGATATTTTTATAGACAAACAAAAAGGATTTTGCTTAGGTTCTCCGCCAAGTCATTTACTTGCAGAAAGTTTTCTGTCTGAATTTACTGAAACACTTTTCAAAATCATAACATTTTGATATTTTATTATCTTGTATGATCATGTAGATCATGTTCTTATCTTTTTTTTATATCAGTTGAATGAGTCTGAAACTGAGAAGCTCAAACTGAATGAAACTGAGTACTAACTAAGATAATAAAATTAATTTCTAAGATCTAACAATGTCAAAAGTAGACTAGAGAAATTAGAATTTGATATCTTGAGAAAGCTGATGTTTACAGAGGTTATCATAATTTTAAACATTCAATACAACATAAATTAGCAGCGTACAAATCAATGGTTTATTCAGCATGTGCTCTTGCACTAAGTCAAGCTATCAGAACTAAAGAATTAGAAACAATACAATAAGACAAAACACTAGGTTTAATAAAAGCAATAAATAAAATAATGAGAAGTTAAATGGTACAGCGGTAGCATTTGAACCGTCTTAGGCCATATCAGGTTTACTTTTTAATGTAAATATAGGAAAACAACACTATCAATCTATAAGATGAACTGTTCAGAATGCAATGTCTGTTGTATAGGCCAGACCGGTTTTAGAAGGTAGATTCAAAGAAAATAGAACATCTTTTATATAAAAGAAATGTTTCTTCTTGGCCAATGAAAAAATCCATAAGTACTAAAGTTTCTTTTAGTTGCGGCTTTTGACGATGTGGTAAATTTAAAATGTCCATAGCCAACATTCTCATTTTAGAGTTGGGTAAATGAAAAAGAGTAAGAAAAAAAAATTAAAATGAAATTCGCTAATCATTTCATAGAATCAGGCCATCCATTTTCAGATGGCAAGTGCATTCAAATAATGCAAGTGTTTAGAAAGACGCAGTAGATAAGACTATTAGAATTCATCGGAATTTACGAGTATAGAAAACAGACTTTAAAAAAAAAGACAAAATGCAAGTCCAGACAGAGCTGGGAGCTTATCAGGTCGAGCTGTATTTTATAAGACAAAGCATTTTTTTTTGTTTGTTTATTTTAGACATACGCAAGCTGCATGTGTTATTTTATTTTACGTTTTCTTTTGAAGAACCATTCTGGGTGCCTATATCCAATAAAATGCTTATGCAAAATGATAACAATTAGGAAATCAATTTATATCCACTTGATTTGTTTTTAAGTGTGAAAAGGAACGTAAGCACTCTCTTTTCAAAAATAATTAAAGTAAATGACTTTATGCTTGAAATGTTTAGATGGTGGTGTACCTACCATCAGAATTGATTACAATAATTTTAAGAAAATATTGTACAACTTGTACCTAAGCCTGTAGCAAAAAAAATAGAGTATTTTTTTATCTGTGGCTTAGATAATTGACAGGCATTCGCTGGGAAAGCAATGTAAAATTACAATAATTGGATATAATCAGTCAGGTAAAACAACCCTTAATACCATTGCTGTAAATGTCAGGAGTGGACGAGCATACTCAAATGAAAAACGTATGATCGTAACGCAGTTATAGTAGAGAATACCCAGTTTAGTGGAGGCAAATTAGGCCCTTGATACAAAGGACCGTTTAAGATAACGGCTTGTCTGCCTAACGAGCACTATGCAATGATTGTTCTCGTCAGGTTATATTTAAAGGTCCCTGTTTTGACAGGCTATATTTAAAGGTCCCTGTTTTGACAGGCTGTATTTAAAGGTCCCTGTTTTGACAGGCTATATTTAAAGGTCCCTGTTATGACAGGCTATATTTAAAGGTCCCTGTCTAACAGGCTATATTTAAAGGTCCCTGTGTATCAGGCTGTGTTAAAAGGTCCCTGTTTAGCAGGCTATTCTTAAAGGTCCCTGCGTGGCAGGCATAAATTGATTTTATTTTAAGGTTTCTGATTTACCAGGCTATACTTACAGGTCCCTGCGTAGCAGGCATAAACTGATTTTATTTTAAGGTTTCTGATTTACCAGGTTATACTTACAGGTCCCTGCGTAGCAGGCATAAACTGATTTTATTTTAAGGTTTCTGATTTACCAGGTTATACTTACAGGTCCCTGTGTAGCAGGCATAAACTGATTTTATTTTAAGGTTTTTGATTTACCAGGATATACTTACAGGTCCCTGCGTAGCAGGCATAAATTGATTTTATTTTAAGGGTTTTGATTTACCAGGTTATACTTAAAGGTCCCTGCGTAGCAGGCATAAATTGATTTTATTTTAAGGTTTCTGATTCACCAGGCTATACTTAAAGGTCCCTGCTAGGCAGGCATGTACAAGGTATCTAGGACTCTGGTTTGAGTGAATTAAAGGTCCCTGTCTTATCAGGCTATATTGAGAAGATGCTTAACTTAAATGTGAGAAATTAATTAAGGTCCCCAAGCCTCTCGTTTGGGCATGGTTTTACGAACATAAACTCCGGCTATGTAAAGCGTCAAGAATTTGTATTTTGGTTAAGTTACTTTTATTTTTGAAAGTTGGATTCTTAAACTAGTTTTGTTTAGCCTTAACCCCTCAGAGGTTAATATGGCAAGCCTTGAAATTTTTGTTTTGCTTTGATGTTGTAAAAGTAACTGCCAGTAAAATCAGTTAAGGAAATTTTGTCTTCAAGGTTAATTCAGATTAATTCTGATTCGTTCCCCGAATATATTTTGAACAGTAAGTGTTCTGAAATATTTACAGATTACCGCTGTCATGTGTTCAAACTGCAAACGGTGCGAGGACACCCCGACGTCAGGAAGGCCGTGATAGCTGGCTTCTCTAAATTACGTCAGCTTACGACACCTGATCTCCGAGACCGCCGCAGCGTGGCCCTTCTTCGAAAAACAAAGCTGGAGCAATATTGCGAATGTTGCATCATTCTTATAAGTTTAGTCAGTTAAGATCGACTTTCGAACTGTTCACATACTTTTAAGCGGAATAAAACGTATTTTGAGGAATATAGTGGTTTGATTTAAGTAAAAAGACTAATTATCTGTCCCTAATCTATCAGTCATATTAATGATTATAGCCCGTATGATTTCTAAAATAAAAAAATCAAGCGTGTTTTTATCAGAATTATTAAATGATTAAGTTGAAATAGTTAATATTTAATTTAATCCATAATTTTAATATAATTATGGATTTAATAATTAAATAATTATTTTAAGTTTAAATTGTAGTAAACTTATATGAGTTTTAATAATTTATATTTAAAATCTTAGCGACGACAATATAGATTTTAGGCAGGAGAACTCAAGAGTAGGACTGTGTAATTAGTAATTAAAACTTTACAATTTTTTTTACTTGCCATTTTTCTTGTCGTTCACGTTGCACTTTGACTCTTTGTTGTGTCACACACAATCTGAATTTCGGATATGATGCCGAACTGATAAATTGGACCAAATATATTAATTGCAAGGTATGCAAAGAAATATTTTTGTTAACTTTGCAATACTTAAGGCATGCAATAATTTAAAAAAAAATTGACGTGAGATTACTTCATAATTCTTGGAAGACTTGAATTATTATGGGTCTGTTTTGTTTAAGAAGCTAACGAATAATTTTAAAAGCTCAACTATCAAAATATAATGGTGCTTCTACTCTATCTATCCTTATGGAGAACCTATCGTCTGCGCGCCAAATTTGAACATTAATTTTAAAAATTTAATTTGTAAAATGCTTATATTTGAACAATAAATTGAATGTTTACTGTTACAAAAATTAAATTATATATACAAAATACATTTAGCCACTCCGTACGAATATCAATATTCTTAGGAAATCTACCCAGAAAGCATGCATGTGGCTTAATATAAATAAAAGAACAACTGAATACTTTACTTGCCTATGAAAAGATAATTCGGGGACCTTTATATTATAACTTTCACACACTAAACACTTTCTAGTCATTTTTACGAATATTTAGAAAGTCCAACGAAAAAAAAATAGAAATATAATTGCACAAACTACGAATGAACTTCTCACTGAACATACTTGCATCCTTGGCTATATAAAAGCGGCCGATAAAAGAGTAATTAATACAATTTTTAAATTAAGAAGCGCAAAAAACTAGCGTCGTTACAAAATGGAAATAAGATTATGACAATATGATGACAATGAAAAGTTGGTTTCCATAACAATGTATAATAAAATTTGTACTTTCGAAACCGTATAAAATTGTTTTGGAAATACGTGCAACTTTTAATGCGCATGCGCAAAGTAAGGTCCTCGAGAAAGACAAACTTATTGAACGTTTCATAAGTGCAATAAAGAAGGTTTGAAAATGGCATGTCGTGATGTTGGAGACATATTTTTTAATGCTAAACTAATGGCGTTGATTTATCCACGTAAGTATATATGATCTAGGACTGCCAGAGTGCTGACGTCACGAATGTCAAATTGCTTAAAGCTACACGCACACTGGTGCGATCACGGCCGCGATCACGATCACGGTCAGGGCAGCGATACAGTGTTTGTACACTTAAATCCCTGATCGTGATCGTGATCGCGGCCGTGATCGCGCCAGCGTGCGTACAGCTTAAAGGTCTAGTTATTTTATATTTCTATTGAGCTCTTCCAAATGACGTCACAAGTTAATATAAAATGTAAAAAAAAACAGGTGATTGCCGACAACCGCCGACTTGTGTCTGGTATTTTCAATACGCCTATGATGGTTGCGCATGTTGCAAAATCTGTGAATTTTTGTTACTTGAGGTTTTTTACCGTTTTTTCAGTCTTCCGCCTCTCAGATTCTTCCCTTCTTCTTTTCCTTATGCCGGCCACACACGTTACGGTCTACCGGAGAGGTCTGCCTGTGCAGGTGTACCTGCAAAGGTTTACCGTGTATGTGGGACATATCGGGTATGCCGGAGAGCTCTTCAGTTCGTTTCGAGATGGACATGGAATGGGTTGAAAACGACGACGCACCTGCGGTAATAGGCCTTGCATTATTGATAAAAAGTTCGGAAATGTGAAAAAGAAGCGAACAAAGTGGTGTAAAAACTGGTTATTAAAAAGAAAAACATATAGTCACGTGAATGTAATGGCTGAATTGAAAATCTCCGAATGGACGAGTCAACATACCTAAAATTATTGGACATGGTTGCTCTTATGTTAGTTAAAAAGGATACAGTTATGAGAAGTAGTATTTCTCCGCACTAAAGATTATCAGTACAGCACAGCACTAAAGATTATCAGTGACAGAAATTAACTTTGAGATATTTAGCAATCGGCAGAAGTTATGAGGATCTGAAATTTTCAGCGATTATGAGGAGTAGTATTTCTCCGCACGAAAGATTATCAGTAACTTTGAGATATTTAGCAACCGGCAAAAGTTATGAGGATCTGAAATTTTGAGCGATTATTTCACCCCAAACACTTGGAAAAACAATTCCTGAAACTTGTGAGGCTCTGTATAAAGTTCTTAAAAGAAAATATTTAAAGGTGAGTAATAAAAGCAACAATTGTAGTTAATTTTTATTTTTATTGTCTAGAACAACAATGAAATTAGCAAAGAATTGCGCAGCACCGTTGTCTTTGGTAATGGGAGGTTGAAAGTCTTGGTTTTAGTCAAGGTTTTACTTGACTGGTTATTATTAACTGTTGGTCGAGACAGAATGGATGTGGAGAAAGTTGCTCTGGCCCTGAATGAATGGGAGGTTGAATGCCACTTGACTGGTTTACATTGACTGTGGCTGGTGTTTTTATTTGTGTAGGGTAGGAATGTAGATTCTGGAGATGAATCTGGGCTCTATTGAGTTCAGTGTAAACGGGTGAAGAATTGTGTTCTGAATATGGACTGGGGGTAGTAGAATAAAGTGGGCTAGGACTTGGAGAAGAGACAATATTTCCAGGAGAATATGGATAACAAAGGTGTTGTCTATTTCCAGAAGATGATAGCTGAGCTATGGCCTCGTTGGTTTTGTCTCAAAATATCTCGCATGCTAATATAGGCGTGCTCAGGGGTAACATATCCTATTTCGGCTTCAAAGAGTAAATCATTAATAAGCTGTTCTGCGATTGGTATTAGCTTTTGAACTAAAGCCCTCAATTTCATCGCCACATTTTTGCCAATAACATCACAGCGGTCTTCAGATATGATTGGATGCGGACGTTTAAAATGGTCGTCTCTTACCGTAGCTAATAATTCACCTGATACGGTTGCATTTCTTTTTTGTGCTGTACCAGACTTTGGTGAGCGAGATTCCTCATGTGAGGAATATGTTCTAAGTAACAATAGTAGACACCCTCCATGTTACAACGAGAATTTTCCTTCGTCTGTCAAAATTACCATTTTAACAATGACATACCAAATTTATATATCAAAAGAGGATGCAAATTTGGTTCATGAAATTCTCCTACGAATATAACCAATAACTCCTAAAAGATAAAGACAAAGTGCTTCGGCGTGACGTCATCACTAGTGGGAATATATATACAAGCGTTCTAATCATTATATAGGCATTAAAAAGGAAATTACTATATTTTAAACATAATTCTAAATAAAAATCCTTATAGATGTTAGTCTAATTAACGTACAGATTTGAAATATTTATAAAAAATTGTAATAAAGGATAATTTTACATACATACTTTTACAAAATAGTAGTTGACTATGATTGAACATTATTAAAGTTTTCCGTTTATTTTCTAGATGTATGTAAATAGTTTTTGTTATGCCTATGAACTATTATTAAGCAATACTCGTAGTTGAGATTTTAACAATATTTAATAAATTATATAGTTACTATTGTTTAGGATTATTCCAAAAATTGGACTTATAATAAGCTATTTTATCATTGACCTGACAATAAAAATTATTTTTAACCAATTTTAAAAGAATTTATTAAAAATTTAATTACATTTCTATTAACATTTTAATCTTCTAAAGGGTGTAGAAAACATGATTTATCACACTACTCGTATTGACAGTGCAGAGTAAAATTTCACCCATCTGTCGTCAAAGAACAAAAATAAGTAACTAAACCAACTAAACTAACCAAACCAAATGCTTTTTTCTATTCATTGTCGCAAATTAGGCGCGGTTTTCCGATCGTCAAAGGTAGGTAGATTTGTCAAAATAGGTAAGTGTGTCTAATTAGGTATATAGATTCTATTTCACAAGGGTGTTTAATTTTCTTTGCCTCCTCTTTTCTAAAGTATTGTTTTTTTTACCGCAGTAATTCTTTATAAGGGTATTTCATATGCGACTAAGAATAAGTTTTGCAATTACTTCTGGAGAATGTTCACCACATCCATTTAAAGAAATTAATAAGTTTTGTTGAATTAAATATTGCAAAACTAAATTAGAAAAGAATGTTTTTTTATTAAACACTTGGAGAAAACTGTCTTCAAAATCTTGTACGATCTTTTTAAATATTACTTAAGAATATAAAACAATATTTACTATATCGGGCAATTTGGAAAAATAGTAGGAACGGCATTTTCCTTCAGGTGAGGTCTTTGCAAATTTACTTCAAGAAGCTTACCTGTTTTAGGACCCCGTTGGGAGATTTTTCGAATTATACTACCTTTTGGGAAATGGCGTTCACACACTTTATGATACATATTCGGCACAAAATTTTTCCGCGGTATGTTTGTCAACCATTTGGCTGTTACCGCGACATCCTTTGGGAAAGCAAACACCGACACTCTAGGTTCACCCACGTAATTTCCACGGCATTTGGGCACACAACAAATTTGAGGCATGGCTGAAACACTATGCACAATTTTCTACACACACAATAACACTAAAAACACTCAAAACTTATCGAATTATCTATAACTTTTGAGAAACAACACGACGCTTCTTAGCGAAACTGACGAAATGACACTTGTGTCTAGCCCTAGCAGGCAACTGTTAAGCCCGACCAATCACGTTAGAGTTTTTGACAAACACAAATGAATTAACACACTCCAAATAACCACGCTAACCAACCTGATTGGTCAAGCTTAATAGTTGACTGCTAGGACTAGACACTTCTCGAAATGACAGAGGACACGTGCCGGGATTTATAGCACAGCGTTGTCAGGTGGCCCTTTTATTAAGAAAATTAAAATATTTTTGTAATAATACTAATTTTTCTTCGTAAAATGTTTATCAAAAGTGAAGTATTTGTATCCTTTTTAACAATAATATTAGCTAAATGTATAATGTTGTCGTTGCATCGACGGCAAATCATAAGAATATAAAGTCCCACTAGTGATGACGTCACATCGAATTGAATACATAAGCTTGCATAACAACCACGCTTTGTTCAATTTTAAAAGTCTGTTTTCGTTTCGATGGCACTGGATCCACTTTTGTTTTAAAATTGCGCAAAAATTATTTATTTTTTTCTTTATTTTGCTCTTGTTAAGGTCATCATATCTGTCGAAGTCACTTGTTTGACGTAAATAATTTAACACAGTATGAACTTTTTTACTTGGAATTCGCTCTTCTTTCCATATGTCAAATATGGCTCGTCGAGTGATACCAGCCGTCAACGCTAAAAAAATCGTAATTTTGAAAATTGCAAATAGTTGCAGATTATTCCAGTGTAAATCGAATCAGTAATATCTAATTTATACAATGCAGTATGAATGATCACCAATACGGGCCAATAACAATATATTTAGTCTGTTAAATATAAAATAAGCCATTTTTTGGATTTACGTATTTGATTTGTTTATGTCAAAGTAAAGATTACGTCAAAAACTAAAATATAATGCGAATGGTGCTTACCCATGTTACAATTTCAAATAGAAATCTACCTCTAAGTATAAACTCTTGCATTCAACAAATCATCAAACATCCAACTAACTACCAGTTTGTGACATTTAAGAAAATAAACCAACATATTTGACGTTTGAACTGATCAAAGTGGGCTTTGCGTATGGAAATCGGCCTACTTATTTTCAAAACAGTGATAAGTAATAAGTTAGCTTACACTTCCCGGGATTAAAATTTATTAAAAAATGCATTTATATTTTGGGTTTTTCCCACCCCAGATAACGAGAACTGACCTCTGTGCGCCGCCGGCCGCCGCGCCGTCCGGTTAACATCAAAGACCAAGGCGACCGCTCAAACGCACCGCGTCAGCACGCGTTGCACAGATATCGAAAAAAGTTTAATAAAAACGATTTACGGTTTTTAAGTGTCTATAAAGCAGTTATGATTTTATTATACAGGGTGGGTTTTTTTGGTTACAAAGTCGAGCCACAATTTTTTTTATAATCAACTAGAAACCTTGTCCATTCCAGCTGAAATAACAATTTTTATTACTTTAACCCATACATCACCCCCTTTGACGGCTTGCAAGGATACGACGATGGTACTAAAAGACAGTAATAGGTGTGGGGGAACATCCTGTATAAATTTAATTTCTATGCTATGTTTAGTTTTTTTATAAACAATAAAATATCTTATCCGTCCGGCCGAAACAACAATGTTTATTCTTTTTACCCTTACATCACCCCCTTTGACGGCTTGCAAGAATACGAAGATGGTTCCTACTAAAAGACAGTAATAGGTGTGGGGACCATCTTGTATAAATTAATTTTTTATGCTATTATTACTTTTTATATAAACAAATAAAAACTTTCCGGCCGAAGTTGGTATCACCAAATTGGTATCTTTTATTATTCTAACCTTATTTTCACCCCTTTTAGGTTTCTAAAATGCATTGATTGATTCTAATTGTTGTAGCATAAATAAAAGACGATTAGAATGTGTCTTTATGCTAAAATATTTCACTTATATTATAATTTTTAATTCCGACGCCATCGCCACTGTTCATTCGGCAGTCTTCGGCAAATCTACTGCCAAATTCACAACAGTGTATATTAATAATTGTTAATCTAATATATTAACAATAATTATTAATTAATATATTAAAATTTGCCAAAAAGATGATATTATCATCATTTTGCCTTAATATTCACAGCAACATTATCTTGCCTTTTTCCGCAGCATTTATTATAGTTTTTAGTAGGATATAAAAAAAACTTATCATTTTTGTTTATAGTTTTTCTGCAATTTAAAGAGTCCATAACTAAATAATTTATAACGTACATAATTTACTAAATTTCAAACTGCAGGTACAATGCTCATAATCAGAAATAGGCCTACGGAACATCGCGTCCGCCGCGCCGTTGTTAAATCAAATTTATTTGCTAAAGTATAAATTATTAATCGATCCCAAGAATCAGTGTTTTCTCCTAAACTTTTTAGTAAATGTTTAGTTACTGTGTCGTATAAATTTCTTAAATCTTTGTGTGACTCATGAGTTAATTTAGGATGCTCAAAAATACTTTGAATATGATTGTGAATCATTAAGGCTTTATTCTCAAACCTATCCACTAACATTTGCCACGCAACTTTATAATTATTGGCTGTAACTTCTACTGATTGAATAACTTCAAGAACACTTTCCAATCCAACGAGGATTTTAAATAAAAAACTTTTGAGTTTCATTTAGAGACTCATTTTTGGTCAGTCAAACTTGTAAAGGTGTCCTTAAATTCTAACCAAGAACAATAGTGACCATTAAACTTTGGCAAGGTTATGGGGGGCAATTTTATTGACGGCTTAATACATGCATTATTTGCTATACCAATATTATTTAAACTATTATTAATACTTGCTTAAGCAAATTGATCTTGTGCCGAATTTTTATCTGATTCATTATAATAAATTTTACAAATGGATTTTGCTTTACCCACTACTTCAAAATATTTTTTCCCATATTCGGCTTCTTCCAAGTCAAGTTCGTCTACATTATTTATTAAAATACCTAATTGTAAAATAATTTCAGTAAACTCGTTTAGTCCAGGTTCAATATTCTCTAACCGAGTTTCAATTTCCCCGATTATTTCATCATTTAATTCATCTTTATTAATACTCTCAATAAATCTTTTAAATCTCGATAATTTACTTTTTAACGACGTTTTTTAGCCTTTAAATTTGCTTCCTAAGACATTTTAAAATACAGACAGAAAAATACTTTTTATTAATTAATTTATTTCTCACTAACCTCAATAGCCCTTCTTGAAGAACCCCTGGTGGAACAATCTAACTCCTCCGTTGGTTTCCGATTCACAAGATGGTTTCTGCTTTTTGCTAGTCGACCAACAATATCGATTTTACTGCGATTACGGCAGAACTAGACCTTTTAATACTGGCACTACTTATCCGGCTCGAAGGACCAATTACTTAGTTTACACGTACTCTAAAACGTTTCTATTTCAAACCGCATTAAAGCAAATTCGCATTTAGGAGGCCTTAACCAAAACGGTTTTAAAACAGCTTTGCCAACCTAAACAAAACACTCTAACTGCTAACTAACCTTACTTTTTTGGGTTTTTATTATTAATGTTATTTTGTTCATTTGGTTTTTGGATGTGTAATTGTTCCCAAGAAAAATATTCTATGAAATGGAATTTATATATTTCTATTGTGCCATTATAATAAACACAATTTTAGTTCTCCAACGGCGTAGGGTTCAAAATATGATATTAATGAAGAGGCGACAACTAGCTCGGAAAATTAATAACATAAGATTAGCTACATGCAATAATTTGTGGGCCAGAAAGGTATGGGGTAATCCATTATTTGTTTTAAGACAGGTACCCCCTAGGTATAAGAGAATATGGATGAAACCTAGGAGCGGCATATGGGAGAAAATACTGCCCACACTTGATGACGGGGACTTTCTTGAAATGTTCCGAATGACAAGAACAACTTTTGAAATGCTTTGCAGAGAATTGCATAATGAGCTAAAACCGCACTCTAACGTTATATGTCGGGAGCCAGTGTCTGTAGAAAAAAAATTGCAGTAACGGTTTATAAATTGGCAAGTTGCTGTGAATATAGAGTGGTAGGTAATGTTTTTGGCATTCACAAGTCCACAGTACATAAGTGTGTGTATGATGTTGTCAAAACCATAAATAAAATTTTATTGCCAAAGTATATCAGTATGCCCAATCAGTTTGAAGCCCAGGAAATTTCAGAATCCATCCTCAGAAAAACGAGATTTCCACAAGTAATAGGTGCAATAGGCTTGTTCCATCATATCCTATTTGTATGTTTTTTAAACGTTTTTGGATACTACTTATTATAATAAGTGCACCATTCAAATTTCAAAAACGAAATCTTTTGCCGTTTTCGAGATATGAGAGCTTAAAGTTTGTAACGGCTAGACGAGGCCACGCCCCTCGTGACGTAGTTCCACTACACCCGACTTCGGCCGTCAATCAGTTCGTAACGGAAACACTCATTTGAATTAATGTGATTTGTCATTTTATCGTTATTTAGACTATTTCGTTGGTTTATTTTCACAAGATGCATTCGGTAGGAGAAGGGTTCAATAAAGCTAATTCGGGCAATCTCCCAGAAGTGGACATTTTTATGATAATGGATTATTTTAATAAAAATAAGGAGTTTATTAGTTCAGAAATGAAGGAAATAAAGTTACAAAGGTACCTAAGTAAACCTTTTAATTTCTATTATATTTTCCTTCTAAGATATTCTCTATTGCTTAAATACCTATATCTGTATCGGAAAGCAGTGGCGGCTCGCTAGGGTATAAAAAACAAAGGGTTATTTACACTATATGAAAGAAGGCAACCTATGCATTTTCTTAACTAACCTATGCAATCTTCTTCTATTTGTAACATTAATACAATTAATTAGCATTTTGAGGCTTTTCGGCTATTTATTGAATTAACAATTGTTTATTGTTTATATTAATAATATAATTAAGTTAGAATATGAATATAATTAATATTGAATTAATACATAATAATTGTACAAGTAAATAAGAGACTTTCCTCAAATATATATTTTTTTGTTTCCTTTAATGACTAAAGTAAATTTTAAAGCGCTAGTACCTTAAAGTAATATTATTATATATCGGAGTGTGGCGAAAAACATTTTAACACGCTTGTAGAAAACTATTTTTAATTATTTTTGAAATTTTTTAAATTTTAATTTAAAAAAAAACAAAAATAAATTAATTTTGATCAATTATTAATAAATATTCTCGCGAAAAATTCACGAAGCAGAAAAAATCAGTGGTTTCATATACAGCTGACAAATACTGAATTGATTTTAAGATATGTGATTGACTAGGACTAGTTCGAGGTTGGTCCGCGAAAAGACGTAATACAATAAATATATAGAAAAATATTTCTACTTTAAGGTAAAAACTGATACGTAAGCTATGTACTTTTTTCTTACAGATCCGGCAGACAAAATTATGGTAATAATGCCATTGGATAATATGTGCAGTTAAAGCAACAGCAATCACTATGACAAGTAGTGGCAAAAATTACACCGGAGCACAAAATTAATGCAAAAAATTATAATGTACAATGCATTATTATATCCATATATTTTTTTTTACTTTTTCTGGGGTATGAGGTTTTTTTAATAAATTGAAAGATTTTTTTATGCGACGTTTCGCTCCAACATAGTGGGCTTTATCAGGCACTTAATTCTTGAAGTCGCCTTGCTAGCACCAGTCTGTATAAATTAATGTGATGACTGTGTTTTTTTACCCAAGAAAAAGTAAAAAAAATATATGGATATTATCTAAAGGTTTAAGAAGTAAGAAACAATTAAAGCATTATTTTCAATACTAGTGAAAAAAGTGTAATAGAAGCAAAGTGTAATGACTGTGCCGCATCCGAACGTGCAAACACGCAGTAGCATTTCTTATGTGGCTGCATAAATTTGATGGTTTAAAATGCGCTCCTCTTGATTGCTCTTGATCATGCATTTTAAGATCCTTGTCTACTGTATTGACCCCGAAATGAAAGTTTTCATTTACCTCCTGCCTCGCGTCTTTTAATATTTCCTTAATAATGGCTGCTTGTTCTCTTTTTTCGCCAATCCTCGAGGCTTTACAGTATTTGAAGCAGAAGATCGTTTTTTTGGCACTCAAAAATGTAAGGAATAACACCTGATTTTAATTTTATTCTTCCCGATTTCATAGTTTTTAAGTACATATATGTAATTTTTTGTCTTATTCAACCTATATTAAAAAAAATAGGAAACACTACTTGTAAGTATTAACTTACATTAAAGTGATCTTCACAACAAAATCTGGTGCCTCTGTCAGGGACAAAATCATGTCTTGCTCGTCTTAACTTTATGTCGGACGGTAAAGAAATAAATAGTTTTTCTGGGGAATTTTTATTCGTATTTGTGCATTCTGGCACTACACAACGTTTCCTTGTCTTTTTTACACTAATATTGAATAAAAGAAAGACTTTAGTACTACACTACGTTATACTATAAATTTAAAACACACTTTCTGTAATCGGGCAAAGAACAGTGTGGCACAGGTCCCACACTGTGCATTGTATCGAGCGCGGTCGCCAGCCGACCTGTGGTGCTATGACGTAGCGGCTGGCCACGCCCCTTTTTCGCGCAATTGATGTTTGTACGTGTTTTTGAGGTACTAAACGTACGAATAAAATTCTAATTTTTGGTAGATCTGTTATTTTTTAGTTGTACTTCCGATTGGTAAAATAAAAAAAAATTGTGGAACAAGCCCATTGATGGTAAGACAAATTAATTTAATTTCTTTACATTTCCAATAGTATTTAGGTTTGGTAGGTTTCTCTATAAAGATCAAAAGATAAAATTGACATCTCCCTAACAAAAAACAATTTCACCTAGCTAAAAAGAGAAGAATGGTTTATGCACAGGGTGTTTCTTAAACCTTGGGAAAAAAATTTGTGGAGTATGAAAAAAAGTTTACGTTTAAAAAAATAACTCAGGAATCACTCCATGAATTTTTCACCAATATTTAAGAAACACCCTGTATAAGACAAGACCTGAATTTTATTTTAAAGGAACACACATTCCTATATTGCCACCCAAGGAAGGTTATAGGGATTATGTTAACCGAAAATTCACTTGTTCTTCAGGGGGTTGTTGACCACTTATATAGGTAAGTTGATGCTATTAATATTTCATTAATTGATTGATATCTCTGAGAATAAATATTAATTAATTTCAGACCTAAAAATTATTTCTGGGCATATTTAGAAAACATCTTGTATATTTAGAGCCTAATATCTAATTTACTATAAACACCACCTAATATTTTTATGTAAAAAAAACCAAACCAAACATTAGCATCTTTAAAATTATGGCTATGCATTTTTTTTAACATTTTATTTTATTTTTAGATTTTGGGACATCAGCATCAACTTTCCAGGTTCATGTCATGACGCTGTGGTTTTTAAAAATTCAAATTTGTTTAAAAGAGCACACGACCTAATTCCTAAAGGCACATCTCATATAGATGGAAAAGACGTACCATTTTTCCTTCTTGGAGATCCTGCTTACCCTCTTTTAAATTGGTTACAAAAACCCTACATTGGTGTCATAGATCCCCAGGAAGAATCATTTAATTGTTATTTGAGTTCTGCCAGAATAATTGTGGAAAATGCTTTTGGCAGACTTAAAGCAAGGTGGAGGTGTTTACTTAAACGGGTAGATATACAATATTCGTTCGTGCCAAAAGTGGTCTCAGCGTGCTGTGTGCTTCACAATATTGTTGAAACCAATAAAGAGAAGTTTCTGGAACAATGGCTGAAAGCTGTGGTAGAGGCAAATATTGTTATACCACAACCTACTTCATATGTTAACAAGGAATCATGTAGTGATGCAAAATCTATTCGGGATCATTTAAAGCAATATATGGCTAAAAATTTTCCATAGCGAAAATCTGCTTTTAGACAGTAGAATCCATTTAATATTCAAATGAAGAAGTTTTTTTTTAAATTATGATGTAGTGATTATTATTACCTTAACTTGTTTTTAGTTTTTTTTTAGTTATATGCCATACCTTGTGTTGCCGGTCGACCGGCTATAGGAAAGCCCATGTACATTTTGGTACCACCTAATATTATCTCCCCTATTCAATTTAGAGCAAAATTGTATCAGGATTTTTTAAAGATCCTTGTATGATGGATTCGCATGCAAAATATGAATTTGGGTATCAAGAGATATTTTTTAAATAGTTTTGTCAAATTTCACATCGTTTTGACAAAACTTATTTAAATGATTTGACAGTTGCTGATGTTATAGTTAAGAAACGTCTCAAGTAGAATTTTTACAAATTTTAGAAAACTTTTACGAAATATCTCTTAATTGGACAAATGAAACTTATTCAAATTTTACATGCGAGTCTTAAAACAATTTTACTTTAAAATGACCAGGGGGTTCTAAAATTTACATGGGATTTGCTGTGGCCAGTCTGCCGATGCAACACATGCAATACCATGTACATAGGGTTGTTTCTTATATTTTGATACCCACCTATGTACCTTTATTTTTGGGGATAAAAAAAAACTTTAAATACAAAACTTATAGGGTTTTCCCTAAACCACCAGAATCCATCATGAGATAAAACAAATAAGCATAGTAAAACAGTCAAAAAATACGAGCTTGTGTGTTTTTAAATAGAATACCCTGTACATGATTTCAAAAATATATAATATGTCTACATTTTCTACCTATCTATCTTTGCTTTAACCGTTTTTGAAATATTTGATAATAAACATTTCATACATACTTGCGTGTTTAATGAAAAACGAGATAAAAATACAAAATAAATATGGACAATTAATTAAGGAAGTTATCAAATATTTCAAAAACGTTTAAAGTAAATGTAGACGTATTATATACTTTTAAAATCAAGAAGAAAACGTCTTTCATTGTATCTGAGTGTTCCAGGTTAAAGCAAACAAGTTGGTATTTTTTGACACCTTTGCAATGCTTATTTGTTTTATGTTATGACAAATTGGCGGTTTGAAAAACATTCAAACTTTTCAACTTTTGCATTTAAATTTTTTTTTATCCTGAAAAATAAAGGCTGTAAGTGGGCCACAATATGATGAATTACATTAAAACATTTAATGAGTACATTAAAAATAATGATCTCCTTCACTTAAGTCACACTATCGTGACACTGTGAGTAACCAAACTGACTGACTAACTATTTTCAAAGAAACTGTAAAAATGTATACGATATAATAGAAGCTACTATTTGTTATCATTAAACCATAGATTTTTTTTTGTAGATATGTATATATATATTATTTTTATATCAAACAAAAAAGAATATTTAAATAAAATATGTTCTCTAAAAATAAGGTCTTTTATTGCAAATAACATAACTAAAATAACATTTCTCATTACCTAAAATACTCTATAACTTTTTGAATCAAAAATAAAACATTTTGTCAACATGTTAGATTCTTTCCTTATTCTTTATTATTTGGAATATCAGATTTTTTTGGTTGCTGTGGACAGCTTAATCTTGAAGTATTGAAAAGAGAATTTGAAAAAGAATATGGCATTGGTAGCATACCAGTTCGCATATTGTTAAAAAATTCTTGTAAGACATTGTTTATCATAACTTCTGTGGCTTTTCATTCTTCCTCTAGTAATTGCTTTTCCCACTCCTTTTGTTCTTCAAATTCTGTTTTTAGCATTTCCGCTTGTTTTTCTAACATTCTATTTGTTTCACCTTCAATAGCAGCTTTCCAATCTTTTGTGAAGTTAGTTAAAGCTTCTTTAAAAGTATTTTTCTTTCCTATAACCAAATAAAATACATAAAGGACTATTCATTATTATACGTAGATGCATATTAGCTTACCCTTTTGAGACATCTTCTGAATTCCACTTGGTCCTGCTACTTGATTTATTTGGTTGTCAGATGCATTATTGGTTCCAGATAATACAGTTGAACTTTGGTCCACATTCTCAGAAGGCTCATCATTTATGCTTACTATAGTCTCATCTGGTTCTAAAAAAAATAATAAAATTAGTTTAATATAATACTGGACGAGAGGTTTAAGAAAATGTATACTTTGAGATATAGTAAGGAAGCTTGTGTTTTAAATGTCTAAAGTACATATTCACTTTTACATAATTCACTTTTAAGTATTTTTACCTACCTTGTTCGGAAAAATCTGAAAGTTCTGAGGTGTCCATTCCGCCATCAATTTTTACTGCCGGTCTGTGACCCAGGAGTTCTTCGAGCTCCTCCCAGAACTCGCTCTCTGATCTCTCACATCCACTAATACCGTTACTTCTTTTTGCCTTGAAATAGTTCAGTTTTAAGTGGTACAGGAGTTTTAAGAAAACCCTCTTTTCAATTCCTCTTCTACAATTTGGAAAATATTGGTATTTCTGTATCTCTTTGCATCCAATATTTTTAAAATTTGTTTTTCTTTCATAATCGATAACATAAAATGTATTTCTAAATTCGTCCAGGTTACTCTTTGGGAAGACATTTTTAATACTTATTTAACGCCTCAGAAAAACTGATAGTAAGTAGTAGCAATATCAATATTATTTTAGGTTAAAAAAACAAAATAGAACGTAAATTATTCCATGTTGGCAGCACTAGTCGCTAAAACGCTCTAGGCGTTTTCACGAGGGAAAAACCGGTTTTATTTTAGTTAATCCACATTTTTAAAACGCTTTAATACCAAATCGTTTCAGGCTTACCAAACGGTTTATCAGCGTATACACATGCGTTTTTGCCAAAATGATTCGGATAAAAACGTTTTAATTCGTATCGTGTAAACTAAGTAAATGTTTTGTATGGGGTAATAAAACCCAAAGTGGACTGTAAACACCTCTTATTTTTACTTTTGGACAGATCGACGCGAATCACATCTAGTCTAGCTCGCCATTTTGGTTGAAGAGAGTGACAGGGATGACGTTCTAGACAGTGTTGCCATTTTTTTATAATTTTAACAATGAGGTCTTAACAGCCCCTTTAAAAACTGGGGCAAAGTCTGCCTTTGACAAGGTTTTCTCCAGATTTTCATGCTGCCAGTTTCTTACTGCCTGTTGTCAATATACTTTCAAGGGCTTGAAAACAGCCACATCAGCAGGCTGCATAAGGTATGTTGCGTTAAGCGGTAACGCGTACAAGATTATACCATTATCATTGCAAAATTGGCTTAGTTCAATGGATATGTGCGAGCGATGTCCATCGACAAAAAATAATACAGGTTTTTCGATATTGTGACTCAAGATCCATTTATTAAGACGGTTCGCAACATATTCATAGAAGATGTCGGATTTCATCCATCCGCTGTCTGATTTCCGTAAAATCTAATCTGGGTGCATACTATCAGCGACCTCTTTATGTATGGGTAGGAGGGTACAGGTAGGAGGGTACACAAGGAGGGTACAGTTTTCCATCCGCCGAAAACGTTACCAGAACACTAATGTTGTCTCTTTCGGCCCCTTTCTTAACTTCAAACTAATTCTTGTAAAACTAAACGTTCTCTAACCCAGTGTGAGTACATATTATCAAACTAAAACCTCTGAAGGCGGGTATAAGGGGACAAATAACTCACAGTCTTTAAGATGTTTATTTAAATTTAAATGCTTCAAAAAAAGCAGGGGACGACATGTTTCGGGACTTAACAATTCCCATCTTCAGGCCCAGAAAGACAAACGTCAACCTACGAAGTAACACCACTCGGAAGTATTAAAATAGTGAGAGTTGTTAACATTCACCTAACAATCTCTCTCATTGTAATTGCAAAATGTATAACTTTTCAAAAGGGAAACCTTTCGTTGTAATTCTAAATAAAGGCCTATACTATAATTCTCAGACAATCTTATTTCAATTTTATATTTTCTTTTTTGACGAGTATAGTCGTTCGTCGTATAAGAATGTTTCTGTGATAAACTTGTCTTTCTGGGCCTGAAGATGGGAATTGTTAAGTCCCGAAACATGTCGCCCCCTGCTTTTTTTAAGCATTTAAATTTAAATAAACATCTTAAAGATTGTGATTTATTTGTCCCCTTACCCACCTTCGTAGGTTTTACTTTGACAAATTCTTGTATCCTCTAGGACATATATTTCCTGATTTGGGGCACATGCTAAAACCACTCTCGGCGGCGTTGAACATCCTTGTTGGGCATTTTAGAATATCGATAGCGTCTATACTCTCTAAAAATGCCTCAAGCTCTCTGAACTAGGATTTTAATATATTCCTCTGTTAAGTTGGCTCGTGTCTTATCTATTGACTCAGGTGTACATAATTAATCTTTTTGAATTAATTTTTCTATATTTTATCCTTATCTTATAATAGTACTTAAAGAAAAAACTAACTTCTAGAACTAAATATTATAAAATTAAATATGCAGGTTTGTTAGCGTTTAATAAAAAAATAATTAGAAAATTAAAACTATTAGAAAATGACATATTTAATCGCATATATAATATATTAGCGACGCTAATTTGAGTTTTTTATGTAAAATATGATTTTTTTAATATACAGGGTGAGTCTTAAATAAGTGTAAATATTTTCAGGGCTGGTAGATCTCGATAAATGAAGCATATTTTCTCTTTACCGTTTTTCAAAAAAGTCCAGAATAACCGAGATTCTTTGAAAATTAAAAAAAAAATGCAAAAAATTACATTTTCAGAACCGCTGAATCTTTTTTGGGTTTTCTTTATTGTAAATTTAATCTGCCATCTATGTTCTCCAGATGTGGATGGGCCATATGGGAAAACGGGAAAATTCCCGGTGGGCCGGTCCCGATCAGAGTTCAAAAAAGATTGGATTAGCAAAAATTAAATCGTTAATCTTCTAACTAAAGTGACGTAAGTTCCTTAGTGATCCATAACTAAGGATTATCAATCATAATCAATTTGCATCCGTATAATCGTCAGTAGCTTTTAAAGATAAACACCAATTTGTAAAATAACTATTGTAAAATGTCTTTCTCTTTCTCTGGGACACTTATAATTTTAATAATCATCTGTTTGTTCAGTTTGAATTTTTTTTATTATACAAGCTGAGTCTATAAGTGTAAATATTTTCATGGTTGGTAGATCTTAATAAAATAAACATAGTATATTCTCTTTATCAAGTTTCAAATAAGTTCAATCGAGTTATTAAAGTTTGGAAATTTAAAAAAAATGGATTTATTTAAAAAAAAATTGAGCCACATTAATTTTTCCGTAATATCAGAGATTAAGAAACTATACCGTAGAAAAATTTGCGGTTAACAAGGTGGTAACTTTGAATTCGAAAGGGCAATCATTTTCTCGGCTTGTTTCTCCAGCCCTTCTTTAGCCTCGTCCTTTACAATAGTTATTTTTTCAGTTCGTAGACATCGGTCACATGTAATTTTCTGCTCACCCTCTCCATTTGCTTCGTTAGTTTTTCCGCAAATGATATGAATAGGTAGGTAACAAACTGAACATTGATAAGTATCTGAAATTTCTTTTTCGCATATTGTACAAAATTTTCTCTCGTTGATCTTCATCATGTTCACTTTCGTCTGAATTCTTCTGATCGCACAACTTTTGCAGCTCTTTTTGTGTTTCGATTTTAGACAAAAGTTCTTCAGGAAGTGACGAATCCTTGAGACCGATTTTCTGAGGCACGCCGAACATAGCTTCATAAGGACTTTTCGTTATTCCTGTATGCAGAGACCGATTTTTATTGCTTTGCACAAATCGCAGCCCCTCAGACCATTTTGTTGTGTGTTGATTGGCCATCCATGTAACCAGCATGTCCCTTACATCTTGATATGATCTCTCTACGGACCCTTGACTCTGCGAGTGGCAAAGTTTTCCATGGACCAGCTTTAATCCGGGCCACATTTCAGCAAGATTTTTGATTATACGGTTTGCACATTCCCTACCATTGTCGCTTTGTAGAATCATAGGTGCGCCCAATAAACAGAAAATATGTAATAAATGATAGGCAACTTCTTCAGCTGTCTTTGTTTTCAATGCTCGTAGTACGGGGAATTTTGTTAAATGATCCTGATAGTTTAGGATGAAACGAAATTCTTGGTTTGCTTCACTTTGACAGCGAGAATTCATTTTCATTTGTCAAAATTGACTTCACCACTAGACCTTTTCTTAGAACTTTCTTTTTTAATTGGCATTGCTTACAAAGTAATAAATAAATTTCAATTATTTGCCGTGTTATAATACAATATTTTCTCTTGAGTTCAAAATCCATAACTAAAATAAATAAAAACACTTGTAGATCTTGAGTCCATTAAAAAAACTGAAAAAAAACCTCGTAGTCTCTTATGTCCTGCCGCCACATGAGCGGAATGAATAATGTCAAATAATTCGTGGGTCATGCAAAAATAACGCAGTTCGGCAGTTTCGTTTGTCCTCCTTTCAATTAGTTTTTCGGTTTCGCCAATTTTTAAAATATCATACCTTTTTAATCGTCGTCTTTGTTTCGAAGATATTGTATCACCGTTGCTTTTACAAGCTTTTGCCGCCTTCACCTCTCTAAGTATTTGGTCGTATCTTTCTCTTGTAAAAATATTGCTACGATCATTGCTATCACTTGTGACTTTTTGCAGTTCATCATTAAAACGTAACTTGAGGTCCTCCATGATATTTTCTAGCGACTTTCTAACCCGCACAAAGATCAAATACTAAATGAATGCTCTAGGCTCTAGCTCCTGTGGTATCGTTTACAAGCTGAGACTCGCATAAAATCGGCGACGCATTATGGTAATCGCATTAGAACAGGGCCCGTATTCTGTAACTTTGACTTAAAAACGTTACGCTTTCAAAGCGGTGAGCGCAAGTATTCGATCAGCGAAACGCAAGGCAGTCGATTTTGGTATTCTCGTTGCCATGCAAATCGTGTTCTGGATACGCGTTGAGCACATATTGGCAACATCACAATTTCTAAGTTAGCTAATAGTCAAAAGTTAATAACTGACGGATGTAACAATGAAAAATGTCATTGTTACGTGAATTTCAAAACCAATGTTGAGTTATGTCAAGCTATTTTTCTATGGATATGTCATTATTCTTGTTATACGAGGGAAGTGTTGAAGTCTCTTCTCAGCATTTTCGATGTTTTGAAGAATATTTATAGCTGCCAAGTCGTAAATTATCAATTACTTATTGAGGAATTTATAGAAGAAGTAGTAATTTTCACTAAAGAGCAAGATAACGCACAAAATCACAATTTTTTCGATTTTCACTGACAGTTCGACAAGCAAAACGATCCTTTAAGGCACTTTAAGGCAACCGTTTTCAAAGCGCTCAGCGCAATCAGTAAAGCCGTTAAGCGCGTCAGACGAGAATACCGAAATCGTTAATTATGTGCGCGATCAGCCAAAATTAACGTCATATACGATGAGCGTCTAAAAGCGCTGAGCGTTTTCAAAGTTACAAAATTCGGGCTCAGAACGCGTTCTGGCAATTGCAGGTGGCCCAAAACGCGTTCTGGGCTTCATTAAATAGCCGGAAACGATAATTCGGATATTGGCAAAATGGTAACAGCCAGAACGCGTTTTGGCCATATTTTCCGTCTATTGGCCCGAAATCGGTGTTTGCTCCTAACATATATAGTAGTGCGTCTAGAGGAGAACGATTCAGTTGACATCTGGTTTTTGATGTAGCGTGTTTGCATTATTTTAACTGTAAAGTAGGAAAATAGACGAAGAACTTATGTATTTCATTTTATTAGAGGAAGAAGAAGATGAACAGATGTTACAATATACTATAATGCAAGAAAGAGGTGCGACACACTATATATTTCAATAACGAAAGGAAGAAGGTTATTTCAACCTTCTAATTAATGGTCATTTAAGAGAAGACGAAAACAAATTTAGGGAATTTTTCCGATTGAATGTCCAACAGTTTGATTTTGTTTTGTCACTTATACAAAACGACATACAAAAGCCTGGAACAAATTTCGTGCAAGTCTCTATTACACCAGAGGAAAAATGGGCGTTAACCTTAAGGTAAGAATAAAAACAATGTTTAAAGAAAATTTGCTTTATTTTAAATGAACTTTTAAACAAATGAACTATACTATAACTCTTGATATCTTGCGTCATCATCTATATTTTCATCGTTTGATTGGTGTGAGTTTGATGAAATAAATAAAGATGCGTGATGGACGAGAATGAAAGAATGGCGGAAGATCTTTTGGTTCAAAGGAGGTAGTAGATAATATTCTGAGACGACGTAAATGTAACTGTAAACGACGAAAATTTATTCATCAGTGATGTATTACAGAGTTGAATGTGTGATTGATGCGTAGTAGATGCTGCAAGTTGGGAATTTTGTGAAATAGAAGTGGTATTGTTAATGTCAGCTCCATGGCCTGCAGTTGGGGCATTGTTATAATGACTCGAATGGTGGGGATATACTTCAGTAGAAGCACTTCCATGAGAACTTTGAGGTGTAGAAGTCATTGCTATCTTTTGTAGTTCATTTACAAGAGTTAGGATTTTAACTTTTGCGTCACTAATTAATGCAGGTGAGAACTTTTTTCTTAACTGTCAAGCTAATGCTTTTCATAAAGAAGTCTACGTCGTCTTCTTTAACTGCGATTCCCGCTTTTTATTCTGTAGTTCTTCTAGCATTTCCATACGTTTTGGGGCTCTTTCATCAAAGCCCCGGTAGAAAGCATCGATATTTTGAAGTTGGGTTTTTTCTCTTTTGGTACCATAGGCGTAGAGTAGCGACTACTAGAAGATTGAGTGTTGTTTTCTGAAACAGCAGGTTTTTGTTGTGATATTTGTATGTTAGGCGTTTCGCGTGTTGGTGGTTCCCAATTTTCTATATCATGATCATCCAGGGTACTTTGGTCATCCCCATTGGTTGCAAACTCTTCGCCACTCGGTGGCGGTCTTGTTCCAAACTGGTTTTCAGATAAGGTGTGTGTGTTTACGGAGCTCCTTTCTTGTTTGTTCCATTTGACTGGTTTATCGAGTAAGGCAGAACCAGTTACTAATTTTCGTTTTTTCTTATTCCTTAAATAAGTGTCTTTAATACTCTTCCACCGCTTTTTGCAGTCGTCAACTGCAAACAATAAAAAAATATATCAAAATTTATAAATATATTGATAATCTTTTTTTACGTATCTGGCTACTGGAGAGAGCGTTAGGTATCTAGGCTTTGCTTTTAAGATCTCACACAGCTCCATAAGTGTTATGGTCAAGGAAACATTAACAGCAATGTGCAAAAACTTAGTACCAATTTTTATGCCTCCGCCGACTACAGAAACGCTGAAAGCAAATACAATTGATTTTTGGGAATGATGGAATTTTCCGAATTGTGTCGCAGCGACAAACACATAAGAATTTTTTCACCTAATAAATCCGGTTCTTTATATTTTAATTACAAAGACTATCTTTCTATTGTTATGCTTGCCCTAGTTGACGCGAATTACAAATTTGTGGCTTTGGATGATGGGTCATATGGAAAAGAAGGCGACGTTTCAATTTTTATTAAATCTGCTCTTGGGCAAAAAATATTTAACTGAGAAGATTTTCTTCCTTCGGATCAAATGTTGCCCAATTCAAACAAAAAAATACCACATGTAATCATTGGAGACGAGGCGTTCCGGTTGCACAAGCATATAATGAACCCGTTTAATAAAGAATTAGGACGATCTGACAGAACAAAGCCTACATTTAACTACAAATTGAGTCGAGCACGAATACTAACTGAAAACGTTTTCGGAATACTATCTCAGGTGTTTAGAGTATTTTACACTCATATAGCTATAAAACCCGAAGTATGCGACGAACTGATAATTGCAGCTTGCTGTTTGCATAATTTACTTCGAGAAGGATACTTACGAAAAAACGGACATGCCCATTACGCATATGATCCAAATGAAAAGCAATCCGATATTATCCATAATCTTATTAGACCGGGGGGATTTCAAATTAGAAATGAGTTTATGCATTTCTTTAATAATGAAGGAGCTATGGATTGGCAAAATAAAAAAGTTACGAGAGTGTTGTAAAGTTTGTATAGAAAAAAAGCTTTTTACGATTTAGAATGTTCGGCTCAAATTTTGGAAATTCATTTATTTGTTAGGTATTGGTTACCTACATTTTATGTGAAAAGCCTTCCGACAACCTTTACCTATACTCTGACCGATATTTTCTTTGTATATTATTAACTTTAAGTGAGATGTGGAGAACGCTATCACTTTCAGTGTCTGATTCTCCAGGGTAAAGTAGAGGGGGGCAAAATGGGAATAGGTCGAAGGAAGCTATCATTGGACAGGCATACAGGACTTCCAAGCACTCCAAGTCGCTGCAGTTAACAGAACCATCTGATGAGGAAGTAAAAGATGAACGCCTACGCAGGAATCTGCACGGCACCTTAAGAAGAAGAACTTTAAGTACCTACTTGTTTAACCAATATTGAAGTTTGAACACAAAATGTATACCTTATAAGCTTAGAGTTTACATTTAACCACATTTGTTTCCATAACCTCACCTAACCTAATCTAAACATGCATAAAATAAAGAATATTATTACTTACCATCTTTTCCTGCTGAAATCGCAATTTTTTTCCACGCGTTTTCTCTAATTATGAAATTTTTATCCTCGTAGTCAAAAATACATTCATATTTTTGAACTTCTTCGATAAGAATTTCGGCATCATCCCCCGAAAAACGCGCCATTTTCCTACAGCGATCGCGACTCGACCGGTTTGTCTTTGTCCATCAGTTGCGCCGCAGTCCCTGCGTCTGGAGCGGTAACGTCGCCGGCTGAAACGCTTCATAGAGTTCACTCAAGACTTAAATATGTACCACGGCATATAAATCAATCGGCAGGCTAAAGGTGGTTCCTCACGAGAGCGGAATTGCGGAAATGCGGAACTAAAATGTCAAATTAATTTCGCGGCGTTAAAAGTTTAACTTCCAAAATTTGACCGCAAAGATCAGAAAGCGTTAGGGTCATGGGAACCCTGTAGAGATTCAACAAAAGAAAATAGGTATATCAAATTTTGTAGCATATTTTTATTGCATTATTCTTTTCTCTGACATTTGTTTTATAGTGAATAAATATTATTACTGGCGTACGATTTTGTATTTATTGCATCAATATCGTTTCTCAAAGCAACGAAAGAAAATGGGTAAAATTAAGTTAACCCGATTTATTTACAAAGGAAAGAACATGCGGATTTCTATAATTTCATAACTGAAATGCGTTTAAACGATCCTTAGAATGTATTCTACTCAATTCAAAAAACTATAATTCCCGCCCAATTCGATTTCTCTTTTTTAACATGCATTTCTTATCCTTTTCCCGCAAAAATAAATCGCCAAATAGTTAAAAATATTTTAACTTATTTGCGATGCCGCAAAATCATAGAAAGAGAATATTCGCAGTTATCAGTATGGAACAAATGGACGGCGTAAGAAATTTAGGCGAAATTTCGCTTTTCCGCGCTCGTGAGGAACTACCTTACCTCGCTTTGACGGGAACGCTACGCGCATATCATTGCGCACTCCGCTATTTGAGTTTCCATCAACAGACAACTGTCGTAGTTTTTTTCATCGACTACACACAGTTACGGCAGATTTGAGTCAGTAGCGTACGGCTTAATTTATTTTGTTTATTTCTTGAGTTATATATTTTATAGTTGTTGTTTTATTTTTGTTTATTGTGTGATATATTTGCTTTTTATAGTTATATTTTCGTTTCTTGTGTAATATAATTCATTTTGGTAGTTTTGTTTTTGTTTTTCTGAACATTTTTAAATCTTTAATATAGCAGTGATTTGATAGAGTAATTAGATAAATTTTTACGTGTTTTTACAATGCCTGGGCGAAGTTGTGCAGCAAAAAACTGCCCTAGTAGAGGACTAAACTGCAATAAAAGTTTCTTTCTGTTTCCTAGAGATCCTATTACGTATGTACCTAATACCCTGCTGGCAAGCAAAACCTTGGGTCGGCGTTTACATATATAGGAATGAATCGTTATGGCAATCTAGTATGTCGGAGAGAGCAAAAATACGAAGTATTTATTACATAACCAATTAATCTGACGCTAGATTCCATGCGCTTGGGAAAATACTTACCTTCTGTCTTTATTCAGTACATCTTATTTTGCTAAGCGTGTTGACCGTACTCTTCGTTCACACGAAAATCGGCACCCAAGACCAGAAATGCCAGCCCTCGTATACCCTGCTGGCAATCAAAAACTTGCGTCGGCGTTTACATGTATAGGAGTGAATCGCTATGGCAATCTAGTAAGTCGGAGAGAGCAAAAATACGAAGTATTTATTCAGTATGGAACAAATGGACGCGTAAGAAATTTAGGCGAAATTTCGCTTTTCCGCGCTCGTGAGGAACTATCTTAACTCGCTTTGGCGGGAACGCTACGCGCATATCATTGCGCACGCCGCTATTTGAGTTTCCATCAACAAAAAGTAACCACTGTCGTAGTTTTTTTCATCGACTACACACTGTTACGGCAGATTCGAGTCAGTAGCGTACAGCTTAATTTATTTTGTTTATTTCTTGAGTTATGTATTTTATAGTTGTTGTTTTATTTTTGTTTATTGTGTGATATATTTGGTTTTTATAGTTATATTTTCGTTTCTTGTGTAATATGATTCATTTTAGTAGTTTTGTTTTTCTGAACATTTTTAAATCTTTAATATAGCAGTGATTTGATAGAGTAATTAGTTAATTTTTACGTGTTTTTACAATGCCTGGGCGAAGTTGTGCAGCAAAAAACTGCCCGAGTAGAGGACTAAACTGCAATACAAGTTTCTTTCTGTTTCCTAGAGATCCTATTAGGTATGTACCTAATACCCTGCTGGCAAGCAAAGCCTTGGGTCGGCGTTTACAAGTATAGGAATGAATCGCTATGGCAATCTAGTATGTCGGAGAGAGCAAAAATACGAAGTAGTATTACATAACCAAAATACTTACCTTCTGTCTTTATTCAGTACATCTTATTTTGCTAAGGCGCGGTCTCTTCAGTTATAAATAAATAACTTTTATCTAACAAATAACCATCTAAAAGATAAACAATCTAGAGCTTGATATCTATAGGATATAACATTTGGGTATTTTCATACAAAATAATCCATTAGATAACAGTTTGGAGGACGGCCGCCTACGGACCGGTAGACACTCCGTAGAGAAAGTGTTGCCAATATAAGATATCTGAAATTGAGATGGTTATATATGAAAAGTCGATACAACAGACAGAGACAGAAACTCGGAATTTCAAATCGTTAGATTAAAAAGTGAGGTTATTGTTCAGTTGTCAAAAGATCGTCAAAATGAAAATAAAAACAATAAAATTCAACTAAAATATATTTTGTGTTCAACTCCAACTAGTCCTATTATGGTATAGGCTATTTAAATTTACCTTTATGGAAAAAGGGAAAGATAATTCAATTTCAGCAGTGGTGGTGGTGCAATAGATCTATTGATGGAATGCGATTTATAAGAAATTAAAACAAGAAAAAATAATCTGTAAGTAATTTATAGTTTAATTACATGATATTACTGTTATATTTATTATATTAACATTTTAGTACAATTGATAATAGAAAATATGGAAGAAGCAGGTAAAGTGCAAGCAGAGATTTATAAACCAATCCTAAAACCGCCATCTGGTAAGTTATTAATATTGAAAATTAAAAATAGCATAAGACTGTTAGTAATAACAAATATGTTGTTCTAGGGCTTCTCATAGTAAAGAAATAGGTAGGATAGCATCAATGATAGTAATTAAGTTGAGTTTTTATTTTATAAAATAGATAAATGCACTTATACTTTTGTCTTAATAATAATAAATGAATAGTACCTATAATAATTGCTACATTTACACATTATATGTACAAATTATTTAATAAAAAAAATTAAATAAAAACAATTTTGTCATATTACTTTTATTTTTAAGAACTCAAAGTGATGGAACTTCAGAAAAAAAAGAAAAAATAAAGGAAAAATCTTGTCTAAACAAAGTTGAACTAACTGGAATTCAAAGGACCACAATACAGATGTTTTAGCAAGGTTTAGCTAGAGAGTTACTTAAAAAACAGCACGGAGAAGAGATGTACCATATGATCGAAAAAAACGGCGTCAGCAATGGCTATGAAATAAAGATTGCTGTCATTTCATATGTAAATTTATATGGGAAATATCATCGATCATCATTTCCTAGCCAACTGGACGCCGTTTTTTTTTCGATCATACGGTATAAGGTACATAGTGCAAGAAATAAGTTAAAAGTTAAAAGGTTTTATAAGGTTCCTGTTATAATATGTAACAGTCAAATTTCCTCGCAACGACCTCTGTGTGCTAGCTCATAAATTATCGCAAATAACTATTATTTTTGCATCATGTTTACTATAATTTTATTGTTAAATATTATTTTATTTAGTATTTTACCATTATGCAACCGAATATACATCGCGATATTATACAAGCTACAGCTCAACTACCTCTACACTCCATAAGCTCAACAATATTGTCACTGGAAACGGCCGCCCAGCATTAGAATTTTTGTCGACCTCTCTATATCTTTGATCATCACTTGTAACTCGTCACTGTCAGATTAAATCGGATGTTTTTGGATTTATTGATCCTTTGTTTTGGTTATTGAAATTTTATAATTATCAGATAAAATTTCATAGTTAAATTGGTTATTTTTGATGTGGATCGCAGTGTGCAATTCGTTCTTTTAATTGTGGAATTTCTGAGTTTAGTTCGTTCATTGACCGGATATGAAATATGACAATGGAAAATATTCTAGAACATCGTTTTTTTATTTATGCCTTTTTGTGAGTTGGACTAGTCGAGATATATAGTTCTCTATCTATATCCTGGAGGGAGATTCCCGGTTGAAATCTGATTTTGTGAAGGAAATCGAATCCTTGCATCACTTCTTGTGTACTCCCCGGCTGAAGAGTGTTGTCGTGAAGAACTGGCTGCCGTTTCGTGAAGCATTCCCTGTTGGTGAATAGCAGGTCTTCGTAAAGAAGGATTAAGGCTTCCGAAACACATTTGGTCAGAGACGTGGTTGGATTTTGTTGAGTTTACATGGACCACCGACCAATTTCCGTAAGGGATTAAATAGCCAAATTTTTCCGACCGATATCCCGATTCCACGTGCCCAAGAAGTCCCCGAATAGTTCCAAGAGCAAGAATACCGATCCAGACCGTACAGCACAGAACAGTCCAGAATTCCATCCGTTCCTATTGCCCGTGTGTAGAGTTACTCGTTGGACATCATAAACCCTCGTTGAGGTAAAGTTCAGATTTGATTAGTCCTTCTTTATTACCTTTATTAACTCCTACACGTTGTGCTAGTCCTTGTTCGATAATTGAGACTCTTTTCTAAGACAACCAATATTATTTAGGGTTTTTATGTTCACCTTTTGAAGTCCTACACCTACCTTTCATCTGTACCCCTACTAACATCCGTGGGCCCCAGTGACATTCATAGAGCTGCTGTGCACCGCCGTAGCCACCCTGTAGCTATACACCGTAGCTCAGCCGGAGGAAGTTTTCAAGTACAATCGAATAAAGTAAGACTGTACAATTTTAGTTTAGATTTAGGCTGGTATTTATAGTTGCATCTCGAGACGCCAAGACGGTCTTGGGCTCTCGAGAGCGGAATCCACAGAATACACAAGCAAACGTCATTTTGGAGATTGCGATTTTCATTTTGGATAGTTTATGTGATCTGTGGATAGTTTCTTAACCTAACTTTTTTAGTAAACAAAATAAATCCCTTGTAAATCCATTTTGTCTGATTAAACAGTTTTGAATTTTGAATATGTTAGAAGAGTTTGAGGATATTTTGGACCATGTGGAAGAAGAAAATCGTCTTCGAGTTCCAAAAAGGTATATACGGGATGCAGGAAATCCAATAGAAATATTTAGCGAGGGGGGATTTATGCCAATATAGGTTTAACAAGGCTACAATTACAGAAACTATTTTACCTCTTATAAATTGAAGACTTGCAAAAACCTACCAATCGTGGTTTACCCATTCTCCCCGTTGTTCAATTACTAATTTGTTTACAGTTTTATATGACTTGTAATTTTCAGATGGTAAATGGAGACTTGCGTGGTGTTAGCCAACCTACAATAAGCCAGATAATCAAGAATAATGCAATAATGTGGAAGTATTTCAAAATCGCAAAAATTTTTTTTAGTCTAAATGTTCAGGTCCCAAAAGGGAAATTATGGATATTATAGTTGGATATCCAGGGTCAAGTCATGATAGTGTTATATTCAATCGAAGTAAAAAAAAATTGAAAGGCGTGATATTCGTGATTTACTTCTTGGAGACAATGCATATAGATGTAGGCCAATTCTATTGACTTCTGTTCTACAGCTAGGTAATCAACAAGAAACCAGGTATAACTTTGCCCATAGAAGAAAGCGAAATGATGAAGGGGACTTGGTAAAAACGTCTTCCATTTCTCTGAGGTTTACAAAACAACTGTTGCTATTATTTGTGCAACAGCTGTTCTTCATAATATTGGTTTAAGGGAAAATTTAGATAATTTTGAAGATGCTAATTTACACATTCCAATTATAAATAAAAAGGAAGAGGGTTAGATTTTTGAAGAAATGTTATGTATTTATTGTATTAATATATGTATATCTAGTAATTATGTAATATGTTAAGTAATGTTCCAAGGTAACTAGTACCTATATAATAATTTTATTTACTTTTCTATTAGTGTTAAGTTAGTGTTTATATATTTACATGTAACATATTTTAAGTAATTTCTTATAGTCTATTATTAGTTATCATAAAAATACTGTTTTTCTATACTTAAATAACATATGATTTCTTAGTAGTTTTACGCTCACTATGACCAGACAGTTAAGTGCTTGTTTTAACTGGTCACACAGAATTTTCCCACTAATACATTAAAACTAAAAAAATTGTCTTTTTATTTTCTTCATCATGAATATTTATATAAATATCATATCACATAATATACAATATTGGATGTATACCGTATACCTATAATTTTCAAGATTTTATTCCTTGGTGTAAATTCTGTATTCTTATTGAGTTGACCACTCTATATAAAGTTGATACTCCATGTTTTATAGTTTTATTTAGAATAATATTTCACAATACACATTCTATGATTATTGCGTTTTTACTGCTTCCTTATTTCTTCTCGTCTAGATGACATTCTTCTCTATTCTTTTTTTTCTAGTCTGCTACGTAAATCAGTGACTGACAATTTTTGCCTTTACTTATAAATTTAATTTATTCTCTGACACTCGTCCAACCTGACTATGTCTTAGTCTCCAAGACTTAATTAACAAAACTAACTTAAAAATTACCTACAACAATAAAAAAAATATTCATTCTAAATTTATGATATTTAAAGATTTTAAAAATTTATGAAACTATTCAAAACTAAATAAACCAAAAGTAGTATTCATTAAACATTAAACATATTCTTCTAAATACTTCTGTTTATGTGTTTTTCTGTGTCATGGGGTAGAACTTGTGTCACTGTAAATAGTCCCTTATATTTAGTAGCACTTTTCATATAGACCATGTCTCCTATCTTTGTGATACCTTTAAATCTATATGTTTATCATAATTTTTTTATACTTCCTTTGTTCCATTTCTATATGTTCTTTGACCTCTTTTCTCAATTTTTCAGGTAATTGAATACTTTTCATTCTCTACCGTCAATAATCTCACTTATCCATCTTCAATCTTCGGAATATATCCATATAATAATTCAGGAGTTTTTTTCGCCAGTGGATTTATTCACAGATGTATTTATAGCTCTTTCTATATTCTTAATATATGTATCCCATTTGTTGTTATCATCTGCACAAGCTGAAGGCAGTATCATTGGAATAATAATGCTGTTCAACCATTTATGGTTGCATCATACAAATTCACCCAAATGTTCTGCTATTAAAATGGACACCCTCTTGATAATCTGGCTTATTGTAGGTTGGCTAATACCAAGCATGTCTCCATTTAATATCTGAAAACTACAAGTCGTATAAAACCGTAAACAAATTAGTAATTGAATAACGGGGAGAATGGGTAAACCACGATTGGTAGGTTTTTGCAAGTCTTCAATTTATAAGAGGTAAAATAGTTTCTGTAATTGTAGCCTTGTTAAACCTATATCGGCATAAATCCCCCCTCGCTAAACATTGGATTTCCTGCATCCCGTATATATCTTTTTGAACTCGAAGACAATTTTCTTCTTCCACATGATCCAAAATATCCTCAAACTCTTCTAACATATTCAAAACTGTTTAATCTTTAATCAGACAAAACGGACTTACAAGGGATTTATTTTGTTTACTAAAAAAGTTAGGTTAAGAAACTATCCACAGATAACATAAACTATCCAAAATGACAATCTCCAAAATGAAAATCGCAATCTCCAAAATGACGTTTGCTTGTGTATTCTGTGGATTCCGCTCTCGAGAGCCCAAGACCGTCTTGGCGTCTCGAGATGCAACTATAAATACGGGCCTTAGTTTGATATTTGTAATCCACCCAGGATATTGTACTTAGTTTAAGTAAGGGGGATTATGACGTCATACATTTAGTTAGTTTTCTTGATTTAAATTTTATTCTACTTTTCAACGTTTATTCATTTCCATTTCTTTAAATATTAACTTTTCATATTTTAATAAATTGCTTAAACATTTTTAGTAGTATTATTTGCAGTCTAGTCTCATAGTTAAGTTAGAGTCACTTAAGTTCAAGTCATGATAGTATATTTGAAGTTCATGGTAGTTACACTCACAGTTATATCTCCTCTCAAACCAAACCAAACCAAATAAAGCACTATTTGGCAGTTTGGGCGCCAGATAGGATATCTGGGAGATAAGTTTAATTTATCTAATAGATACTGTTATCTATAGGTGAAGATACGCGTTTTTCTGCTATCCGTCAAATAAAATATATCTGGCAGATTATAACACGCTATCCGTACCTGAAAACACCGGGGGTAAGCGTGTTGACCGTACTCTTCGTTCACACGAAAATCGGCACCCAAGACCAGAAATGCCAGCCCTAGTATGTGATTAATTATTTTAACATACAGGGTGGCGCACCTCATTCGCCTCGTTGATTATACGAAGACGGAAAGATGTAGAAACAAAATATTTTATAGGTATATGTGGGGAGACAATGTGCACAATTTAAAATTATTTTGAAATATACAGTCGTGTTTCAGAACTAAGATCCATACCAAAGTTATATTTTTTCTTATGGAACACCCGGTATTTTATTTCATTTTTGGATTCTTGAGCCCAAAAAGAGGCATTTATTATAAGGGTTAAATATGTCTAAAATCTTTGGTTTTTGAGATATTTAAAGATATTTAAATTTGCATGCTACAATAGAATAGATTATTAACACTGTACATTACTTTTCAGAATTAATTCATATGCTGAGTTTAAAGGTAGACAAATAAACTTTACTAAAAAATGGTATTGCTTCTATGTTAAATTTATACAGGGCTATCAAAAGTTGCTGATCTATTTTAAGGATGTATTTTATATAAAAACTTCGTTATTTCAAATGCAACACCCTGTATTTTTTTAAATAAATCGAAGCAGATTCAAATGCTCTTTCAAACTATATCGGGGTTCCCTATACCTATCTATCTCAGATTTTGAATAAAAATCGACTTTTAAATAAAATTGCAATCAAGATGGCTGGTGTCGCCATGGAAATTTTCTAGTACTAAAAATCGGTGGCGTACCTATCAATGGCTGCTAAAATAGGCAGGACAAAATCACTACGAGCGCCACTGGTGAAAAAAAAGTGGTATTCTTGATATACAGACTTCTAAAATGGTATTACAGAAATTGATAAAAAAATTTTTATTGAAAACTTCATCACCCTGCATCTCGAAAGTTTGCATATATGTATTATATTTAGGAGCACCATGTTAGAATAGACGTATTATTGTCTGTTATTTTTTTATTTATGCAATCAGCATCTTGTATACAAGTGGTTCAGAATAAATGATCCACGGTTATTTTAGTTTCATCTGAAAACTACAATTTTGATTTTTCAAATAGGTAAGTAAGTACAATTCAAGAACTTCTGATATTCAATGCTACCAGGATTCTGTAAGGGTATTATAGCAAAGTTTAAGTTTTCATTACAGAAAGACTTAAAATTAACTATTAACTATATGTACGGACACTGATAATGGGCACAAAAAACGATAAAGAAAAGTAAAGTTTTACTTTCACTCAATAATGGCATTGCGCGTTTTTGAAAAGGTAGGTTTTCAAGTGCTATTACGTGTTTAAAGGCTTCTGAAACCCTCCTCGATTTCAGAACACAATTTACGTATGGTTTAAAAATCCATAAGCCCGCTATGCTATTTAGATTTGCTACCGCGTTTCAGCTCAGTAAACATGCTGACACATAGTAGTAAGTCATAAAGCGCTGAAGCAATCAATGCCTATATGCATTTGAAAAATGAAATTTTATCTTTGCTCTAAGGTTAGGGTACTGAGGCTTGTTTAATTTAAAATAATTATTATAATAAAGCCAGCACAAGTTAGAATACCTTAAGTTTTGGTTATTATTATGGGAATAGGTTTGCTCTTCATGAAGAAAAGTAATTTTAGGGCTTTGAAGAAAACCTAAAGGTGGTATACAGTAGTCTGCTCCTGTAGTAAACACCAAAATATCGGTCAGCGTAATCTGAATTTCTTCTTCGCTCACCTGATCAATGGCCTTTTCTTCTGTATTTTATTTATCTGAAATTCTCAGATAAATAAAAATAACATAAAAGCTGTTTTTTGTACCTTCACAGTCCAGTATAAAAGCTCTGAAATATGATATTGCACGGTTTTCGAGGTTTCGACGGTTTGAACCTATCTCGCTGTAGTCAACTTCAAAAATACGTTCTAAACCATCCGCTGTTAGCTCTACTTTGTCGTCGCAAAATAAAGTTTAATAAAAAAAAATCCGGTCGTTCTCTAATGAGATTATAAATATTACCAGTATTCAGTCCATCTGTAAACTGCTGCAGGGGTGCTTCAATACGCTTAATGGTGTAAAATTTTAATGTATCTACAAAAAAAATATATCAAAATAGTACTTCAAGGCATAATAATTCGAGGCATAATAATTTGAATTTAAATTACCAAAGGTTTCCAAATTAGAATTTTTATATGCTATATTGTAGCAAAACAAAGATGTTTCGTCCAAATTTTGGTAAGCCTTTGAGTCATCTTGCGTTACTTTTATTGTTTTAACGAACATCTCACGATTCATATAAATCCCGCAAATATTCGTTTAGTCGTTAATTATGTCTCTATCGTCCGAGAACTACGCAATTTTCGTGATGAGCGGTGCTGCTGTTTGACCATTCCATTAATAAACAATATTCAAAGAAAAACACAAAAAAAGAGAATCTATTCAAAGAAAACACACATAGTCACAGATAAATGCGCGCGGTGTTTTCACCGGCCGTCCCTATTGAACAACGAACATCGAACATACAAGAAGAGGTTGCATTCCTGCGTGGCCACATACCCAAAGGCTTCGGCCACCCCTCACCATCTAACGAAACACCCAAGGGAACCCACCACCTCCAACTCACCAAAAATTAGCGAGGACAGAAGTTCGCATAAGACCGGCCACGTCACGTCTCTAATGATCTCAGCCGCCCATCTATTCAAAATTTCAACTTTTCCCTCAGTAACCCCCTTAAACCCCCTTATTTGAAAAACCTCGGTACACCGAAAAAATAAAATAGTTAAACCAACAAAAAAAATGTTAGCTCAACAGTATTTTATGCTTACATATGGCGGACCTTTTGCATCTATTGACTCGACAAGAAAAAAGTGTCGTTTTTTGAAGGATTCCTTTAACAATCTGTGTGTTTAAAATAACAGGATATAGAAATTTGCTTAAACAACCCACACGTTCCATACTACTTGCACATGTGTGTTAAAGCAAGAATTATAATAGGCTGAAGCGACAGTCTTTATCGTTGCTCCATGCCATTCATAGAGTTCGGTAAGTGGCTTTGAACATTGGATTAGCCATTATGCGTGGACTGATCAACCAACAGCGGAGTTTAATATAGAATATTTGCAGGGTTAAATCAACATATTTTCTTGATGATATGTTGGTCACAAGGTTTTGTTAAGCCTTATTAAATGTTGGATCAACCGTTTTATGATGATAAATTTATCACCTGTCTTGGTTAAAACACAATAGTTGCATGATTCAATTAACATTTTGTTATTGTTGCTTTATGCCGTTCACAATGTTCCGCTAACCCACTTGCAATGTTGAATCAACTATTATTTGATAACAGTTTTAATCCCCAGCGTTTGCCTTCTTGATGACTGTTCATATATATCCTTAAGCTCCTCAGTATTGCTAATTTCTTCTGGGGGACTATATACAACATTGTATACAGCGGGGTTACTTATTGGGACTACAACAGATGGCTGTAGATTAACATCATCAGTGCCTTGGGTATTAGATTCTTGTGATGATGCCAGGGATTTTACTGATTCGCTTGAAGCCTAAAAGAATGCAAGGTAGTAAAAAAATAACGTAAAAACAAATAAAAAATATTCAGGTATATTGTTTTATAAAATATAGTAATGATCTTACCATTGAGGGATTTGATGGGCACATTGTGATGATTTCCATTTTTTCTATTTCTAGCAGCATTTGTAATTTTTTTAGGAATTTTATCCTAGGGCGAATTTTTGGGATAAGGTCTTTAGCAGTTTTATTACTGATTTCCAGCAAAGCCTCGTAGTCAATCTCATTTTCTTAAATTAACATATTATAACAGCAGGTATTATTAATATATTATATATTAAAAAAAATAGAAATGAGGTCTAAATTCTTAAATTTTAGATATAGTAATTAAATAAACTTTCCTAAAGCCAGAACCGTGGCCAGAACTATATTTACAAGGAACTTGTATATGAACTATAAGTATATACCTCGCTATATACCCTGTCTAAAAGTAAATCCGTTGCACGTCAACAATGATACTGTGCATATTTTGATGGAATTTACTGGTGGTGGCATTATGAAACGGTTTTAGTTTTAGACAGCATATAAGCTAATTAGCATGTATGTATATACCATTTTTATATAGCAACTCGTAGATCATGCAATCAAACTTAGAGGTAGACTCGTAACTGTAATTTCAGCTTAACTGGATGGGTAATGATCACCAACCTGGACTTGATTGATTCGAGTTACTTGAAAAAAATTAATTGACTTATTTTACAAGGTTCAATTAAAATGAAACAAGCCAAGTAGCTGTCAGTTTGATTTGAATTAATCATTGTGAATAAGTCAATTATTGATTTGTTCACTGGATTTAATCAAGTAAAGTTTCATCATCCCCATTTACTCTTGCATTATAGCCTTGTTTATAATTTATATACAAGCATTATATAAATCAATTTGTTATGGTCTACATATTATTATCATTTTTTTTTAGGCAACTAGATGTAGCACTTTGGCGCCAGTCCGCCAGTCATAAATAAGGGAGCCGCAACGAAAAATAGTACCAATTTTTTGCCTATATTTACGAAAAACGAGTGCTTATAAACGCCAGCCAATTTTTATTTTAAAATAATTTTAGTCTGTCTCTGTATGTATAATAAACTAACGATTTCTAAATCTATCATACCTCAAGAAATATAAAGGGTTGGAGGTGCGTAGGTAGCCATGCCATTAAATGGCGTAATAAATTTGTTTTTTTAATAGTACCTAAACCTATACAATGTTTATTATTGCATACATTAAACTTGCTAAAAATAGTATTTCTGAATACAAGATATTTGTACTCCCCTTTAAAGAAATACTTTCCTGAAAATACTTCCACGAGAGCCTCGAATCCATTTTCTTTCAGAAATTCCGCAGTTCTGGAATCTGCCATCTTGAAAGTTCACAGTTCCAGATTTATTCACATTTCTTTATTAGAGATGAAACACATCCACATTCAAGTTTTTTTCATCAGTCACAATGATTACTATACGCTTCAAAAGCGGGATATGTGGGATTTACTCAAAAATCAACCAAGCACAGGTAGCACCTTCACAAATTATCGACACAGTTATCGATCGTTAGGACAGGACAGGCACAAGCGCAATGCTGAATGTCGAATGCAGTGTTGTTAGTTTTTAAATATGAAATATCAAAGTAGTTGTGTGTGATTAAAGGCCAACATTTAAAAAAGATTTTTTGAAACTTCGGAATAATATTTAATAATCTAAGACTTGTTTTAAAGCTGTTTTTTAGTTGGACTTAGATTTTCACAGTGGTTAAAGTGAAATCATTTAAAAAAGAGTACGATGACGTCATCATTTTCTGATTTTTTTCCTTCAGATCTCGATAACTCAATATATTTAATTTTTTTAAATGAACATCACATATACTTTCACGTGCCACACCACTTTCTAGGACAAATTATCGTGACCGGAGGGAGAAAAACAATGTTTGTTAGGAAATGACGTCATCGTACTTTTTACTTTAAAATCCGTCATTTAAATGAAAAATCCTCGCACAAATCGCCATTCTGAAACATAGAAATCGTCCGAATTTGTAATAATAATTCGTAAATCTCATTTAAAAGACGCCGAATTTGTGATAAATCGCCCAATCTGGTAACACTGGCTCAATGCCGAATAGCGGACCATCATCGGCGTGCTGACCAGGTTGCCAGATGGCTAGCAAGATTGCCGACGCTGCGCTGACTTCCCTAAAAGCATTTTGTTAGGTAATAGGTATTATAATTATAACATTATAATTATTATTTTGTTTGACATAACATTAAGAGAAACAGTTTTTGATTAAAACAAGCAAACCAATACATGACATTGCATTGGCATTGTTACAATGATCCTATATTAAACTGTTAAAAAGGGTCGTCTGAACATGGGCCAATGTACATTTAACATTTTCAAACGGTTAAAAGGATATTTTAATTTCTTCTCTCAACCTGTTTGCTGTTAAAGTAACAATTGGTACTTCCTTAAACAATAATAAACTTCTGGTTCAACTAACTAAAATTAGAATATTTGTTTTGTGATTGTGGAATGAAACTACCCTTGATAATTTTAGCGGACTGTATTTACTGAAATTACTAATATAAATAAGAAAAAACTAATTCAAAAATGGTCTTTCACGTTGCGCGTTTTCAAAGTTACTACCCTTGTGGCCGCAATCTTCGCACGGTTGCCACTCGCTCGCTGGTTTCAATTAAAAGATCCGACATTCCGGCCGCCTTGAAAGCAACCAGCCTTTCAACTGAATCACTAGGTGTCTAATGGTAATAAGCAAACCTTATTAACTGCACGTTTCACTGAGCCGTGGAACGTTTTCACTTCAACGACACGCACAATCCCGTCGCTACCCGGAAACACTTGGGTGACACGTCCTAACCGCCACTGTAATGGAGCCAGGTTGTCCTCTCTAAGTAATACCAAACTACCTATCTTGATGACTGCTGTGGTTGGTTTTTGACACCATTTGCTTCGCTGTTGAAGTTGGTTCAAGTAGTCGACTGACCACCGCTGCCACAGATGTTGGTGAAGTTGCTGCACGTACTTCCATCTGCTTAGTAAGTTAGTTAGTTAATTAGTAACATACAGACTTTGATCCACACAGCCAGAGATAGGGAAGCCATGGAAAATGTGGTCGCAAACATCCATTAATGGATAAGCAGAGAAAGAAAAAGTAAGTGCACTGGATGGTCCTTATAATTTGGATCTGGTGTGAGATTGAGTGGTTGCCCAAGAAGAAAATGGGAAGGGGTTAGGACGGTGAGATCGTTAGGGTCATTAGAAGCAGGTATGAGAGGTCGTGAATTTAAGCATGCCTCAGTTTGTGTTAACAATGTTACATATTCTTCGTATGTTAGATTTGCAGTGCCCGTTATCTTTTTCATATGTGATTTTACAGATTTGACCGCAGCTTCCCACAGGCCTCCAAATGTTGGTGATCGCGGAGGAATGTAATGCTAAGTGATGTGTTCCTTGGCGGCAAAGTCTTCTATTTGGCTCCAATCAGTATGATTTCGGAGGTGTTCAATCATGGCACGTAAATCCTTATTTGCCTTTACAAAATTTGTGGCATTATCTGAGTGGACATGTGTAGGTTTCCCTCTTCTTGCCATAAAACGCTTGAATGCAGCTAGCAATGACTCGGTTGTGAGACCATTTACCAATTCCAGGTGCACTGCTTTACATGCAAGACAGACAAATACTGCAACATAACATTGAAAAGTGTGAACTCTTCCACGCCTGTGACTTTCCTTTATGGAAATCGGTCCAGCATAATCTATCCCAACTGCGTGAAAGGGTCTGCTTGGGGTTACTCTAGGTGTAGGTAATTGGCCCATTATAGGATGAGTTAATGTAGGTTTGTGTCTAAAACAAGTGATACATTTGTGAGTTACCTTTCGTACTTCTCTTCGCCCTGATAAAGGCCAAAAGTGTAGACGAAGTGATGATAATACTGCTTGTGGACCAGCATGTAAAAGTGAGATGTATTCATTATGGATGATAAGTTCAGTCAGTTTGTGTTTTGCAGGTAACAATAACTGGTGCCTTTGAGAATACGGAAGGTTTGCGTGTGACATTCTGCCTCCAACTCGAATAAGATCCTCTGTATCTAAGAAAGGATTGAGCTTGATGAGTTTGCTCTTTCGATGGACTTGTCCTTTTGTTTTCAAGTCTTTCCATTCTTCAAGAAATTGCTCTTTCTGGGCAATTCTTACTAATACCCTTAGAGCTTGATATAGATCCCTTGCGCTTAATCTTCCTGTAATCTTCTGAGATGTGTGTCGAGTATTATGTGCAAATCTCAGACAATATGCAATAACAGCCTGATGCAATATATGCAATAACAGCATCTATTGAGTGACGAATACCTTAAAAATATGTTAAACTGACCTATGCAGGTTAGAACAGTCATGGTTGATTTTGTCTCTAAATCAACTTGCTGTGTGATTTGTACCTCTGGAAAGGTAGATGGCCATTGTGATGGAATTTCCTGAAGCCATGAGGGTCCATGCCACCACAAATCATTGTGTAGAAGCTCATTCGGTTGTAGTCCCCGAGATATAATATCTGCTGGATTAAATGTTGTGGATACATGGTGCCAGATATCATCCTTTGTGTTGTCCTGTATTTGTGCAACTCTATTAGCCACATATGTTTTTAAAGTGTTTGACGATAAAGCTAACCAGTGAAGAACTATTGATGAATCTGTCCAAAGATGACATTCATTGATGGGAATGTCAAGCGATGTCTTCACCTTCAAAATAAGTTGCGATAACAACAATGCAGCACATAACTCTAGTCTAGGCAATGTAGTTGCCTTTATTGGAGCTACTCTGCTCTTGGATGTGATCAGCTGAACACTTTGACCTTCCTCATTAGTTGTTCTGAGATAAACACAGGCTCCATAAGCAACGTGAATCTGCACATCTCTGAAGTCTAGACAGACAATTTTTCTTTGGATGTTTAGTTCATCTAGTGCAGGTAGCCGGTGTTGAAAATCCGACCACACTTCTTGCTCTGAAGAAGGTAGGGGATCATTCCAGTTCAGCTGTAATTGCCATAATCTTTGCAGAAATATTTTGGCTGTTTTGCTTATTTTTACGTACTGCGTGGTGCGGCAAATAATAACCTTCTCCATGGTCTTGTGGAACAATTTTCATGTGCGAAAGTGAGAGGTATTCCCGCATAAAATCCGTATATTGACGTTTTAACAGTTCTTCCTTCTAATCGTTTTTCTAGAAGTATAAACCTCTTAAATGCTACTATCTTAGAATCTCCTAATTTTTTTGGATTGGACTTAAATGGCAGCTTCATAACAAACCGACCATCTTCATCACGCTGATGTGTTGTTGCAAAGTGATTTTCGCAGGGCTGTTCTTCGTCTGAGAGTCGTGGCTTTATGTTGGCTTCTTCTATTTCCCAAAAACTCTTGAGTCGAGTGTCTAAGTCTTCGTTGGTTACCGTGGCATGATGGGCCAGAAACGAAGTTTGTTCGATTTTCCGTTGTTTTTCAAGACTTCCACTTATTAACCAACCTAATTGTGAGTTTTGTAACGTTGTTTTTTTTGGCAGTTTTATTTGACCGTTGCACATTAAATCAAAATAAATTTCAGCTCCTATTAGCAAGTCTATCTCCGACGGGATGTTAAATTTAGGATCATCTAACTTTATATCAGATGGTATTTGTAGTACTGATCCATCAATAGCAATTGTTGTTAGATTTTGTGTGATTTCTGACAGAACAAAGAAATTTAATCTAGTTATATAGTCTGTGTGTTTTGATTTAATAGTTAGCTTCACGGCCTTGTTTACAGCCGTGCATACCTATGCCTCTAATAGGTATAGTGAACACTTGTGGTTTTATGTTCAGTAAGTGACACATTTTCTCAGATATAAAATTAAGTTCTGATCCAGCATCCAATAGAAGACGCGCTGTGATGAGTTATGTACTACCACATCAACCAATGCCGTGGCTAGTAAAATTTGTTGTGGAATGTTTCTGTTAGCACACATTGCTGTACTGGTTGATGGCTCAGACACATTAATTCGAACCTCCTCGAGCGGTCTGTCGCTGATGTCATCTAAGTGAAGAAGTGTGTTGTGTTTTTTAGAACACTTTCTACAGACTCCAGATTGACATTGTCTTTCATAGTGACCAGCCATTAAGCAATTTGAACACAATTTGTTCTTCTTCACTCCATTTATCCGATTTTGTGGTGAAAGACTTATAAATTTGTGACATGCAAAGAGTCGATGTTTGTCTTGGTTGCAAACAACACATGTAGCCTTTGCTGAATTTGAGGTAACCAACGCGGTTTGTGCCGGCCTTGGTGTAGTTGGTTTCTTTTGTGCGTTATATTGTGGTTTGTGTATGTGTAATGGCAGTGTTTGTTTGGGGGTTCTGTTCAATGATTCCAACACCTGACATCTCTGCTGCAAAAAGTCACAAAATTGTCTAAATGTGGATAGTTCCTTGGTTTTAGATGACTTTGTCTCCCATTCCCTTTGTGTGATGGAATCTAACTTAGGAGACAGTAAATTTATCAAGAACAAATCCCACTTGTCGGTTGGCTGCTCTAGAGCTGTGAGTGCTCTAATATGCTTACGCACAGTATCTAAAAACTGTCTTAACTGTCCTGCATCTTCCCTGTGTAGTGGTGCAGTATCTAACAGTGCCTTAATATGGGTTTGTGTGATTCATTTCTTATTTTCGTATCTTTCCTGGAGAAGTGTCCAAGCTGTGGCGTAATTTGCTTCTGTAGTTTCAATGGATTGTATAACTTCTTGTGCTTCCCCTATCAGCGACGATCGAAGATAATGGAATTTTTTGACCGAGCTTAAACCAGGGTAGTTATCAACCATTGAACGGAAAGAGTCGAAAAATGTTGTCCACTTCTCATACGATCCATCAAATTGTGGCAATGTGATTCGCGGTAGCTTTATTTGCGGTACGAGGTCTCTATCTTGACTTCTGTGTGTTGTCTCAGATAGATCACTCGACCTGTGACCATTAGTTGAATCCTCCTCATGCTCTGCTCCTCCTCATGCTCTGCTATGGATTCAGCTTCCTCTTCTATCTGAGCTTGTATCAGATCAAACTGTTCATATAGCTCCTGAATATTTGCTAACCGAATTTTTATTTCCGTAATTTTAGGCTCTTCATTTTGTGATTCTGAGTTCAAAAAATTCGCAAACCGTGTGAGTTTTGATTTTATACAACCTCTCTGTTTTATCAGGTGTGTCATGATTTACAGTTAATAGAAAAAATGAGGAATATTTGGAAAAAGAAGGAATAATAAAAGGAAGCAACTCACTTACCCCAAATTTAGTGCAATCTGCACAAACGAGCAACACTCTGTTCTAGTACGCCACTTGAAGGGTTTCACCGGCGTACCTCATCGACGTCTCGCCTTTGATCCAGGTACCGTTATGGGTCGACCCTCTCGATTTCGGGGGCTGTTATCTGTGCTAGGGGCTAACACTGGATTCGATGTATTGTGTCGAACAAAGAAAACAAATCTTTAAACTGCACTTTTTGCAGTTTTATCCGATCGAATTGACCAAATGTTTTGTGATTGTGGAATGAAACTACCCTTGATAATTTTAGCGGACTGTATTTACTGAAATTACTAATATAAATAAGAAAAAACTAATCAAATTCAAAAATGGTCTTTTACGTTACGCGTTTTCAAAGTTACTACCCTTGTGGCTGCAATCTTCGCACGGTTGCCACTCGCACAACACTCGGTTTCAATTGAAAGATCCGACAATATTGATGGAACGTAAAAAGTTGGCCAACTAACAGTAATAACTTGTTAGTATTAATTTAAAAATAAATAAGGGTTAGAACAACAATAAAAGCTGACAAGAATAAAATGTCAGCGCAAACTTCTGGCTATTATTAAATAAAAAAGAAAATTGTAAAGCCAATCAAGCGAAAGGTTATTTGAATCTTTTAAAGTCTAACAACGCAAAAATGGTTGCCTTAACAATGTCATTTTTTTCAGTGTACCAAATATATTTCTACCCCTGCTCCTATCCTGACTCTTACATACCCTTCTAATGTGTTCTACGTCTTCTTCTCCCTCACCGAATTCGCCCTCTCCACTCAATCTACCACCAAGCTTGAAGCGGTGAAGATAACTTCCAAAATTCCCGTGCCCCATTACAAACTGTACCGCCTTGTGGCTTAAAGGAACTAAGTCCCGCCCAACCTTACCACACCATTTATAAACGTTTCGGCCCTTCTCACTAACGTCCCACTCTCCTTGCCATCTTCTCAAAATACTCTCCTCAAAGTCCTTTCTGGTTTTCTCACGTCTCCACAATCCCCCGATTGCTAGCTCTACACTGTCATTTCTTCTTCCTTCTGCTGCACAGGCGTCAGCCATCTTATTATCTGTCTCTGTCCCTTTCTTTACCTATACCACTCCAATCTTTTTACCGTTTCCCCACATTTGCGCAATATGTTTTTTAATTTCTAACACTGTTCGATTCCTTATCTTGCTGGCCCTCAAAAGTTCCACTGTCGCCAAGCTGTCAGTGCGCACTACTATGTTTCCTCCCATATTAATGTCCTCTATCATTCTAATACCCTCCCTAACCGCCAGGGTTTCCACCTCTGTACAACTGAGTTCATTGGACGCTCTAAATGATTTCCGTACCCATCCCCCCATCGTTCTTCCATGAAATCCCTATCCCTGAAGTCCCCTCTTTGACACTACCGTCCACCCAGACTCCCATACCCTCCTCAACCATTCCCCTCTAACCCAGTCTTCCCACGTCCATGGCTCCTCCCTGTGTTCCACCCTTGATTCCCTTCTTCTGTTACCCCTTTCACCCGACCATTCCTCATGTAGCTCTGTAGCAAAGATGTTCAGAGGTACCAGCATCGCTAGCACACACAACGCGTCCGTGGACACCGTCCTGTATGCCGGCACAACCGCCAGCTGTCTACTCACCCTAGGGTCCCGTGCTCTTACCCCCCAGATTTCAGCCCCGTAAAGAACTGCTGGCTTCAGAGCACCCTCTATAATGTGTTTTAGTGCCAGTTTCCACCCCAAGGCTCCTTTCCCTTTAATCCTCCCTGTGACCTTGCATAAGACTTCCCCTGTCCGTGCTCTGACCCCCTTCATGTGTTCTTATAATTCAACTTTACATCGATGTCTATACCCAAATACCTAATAAGTCCCTTTAATTCTAATTTCCTTTCTCCCATTTTAATCACCGGCTCCCTAACATTCGCCTTTTTTGTTACAAACATCCCCATGGTTTTTTTCTAAATTGTGTTGCAAACCAGACTCGCTAGCCCAGTTTATGCACTGATCCCAGCACTCCAACCAAACACCTTCTATTTCCCTTGCTGAGGAGCCAGATATAATCAGCACCTGATCGTCAGCGTAAGCCTGGGCATGTACCCTGACCCTTCTGTCCCATCATATCCCTTGGTAATTCCCTATTCTTAAGCGCCACAATTCTCCCGTTAATCTCCTCCAGTACTCTAAACCACCCCGCCATTCCCACATTCCAGAGCACCGGACCCAAACTGGAGCCCTGGGGACATCCCCGTCGACCTTAACTTCTACACCGCCGCTGGCTGCAGTGCGTTCCTGCAGGAAATTCAAGCAAGCCGCGACCTCTTTCCCCCCAAACCACCTCTTCTGAGGTCTGTAACGACTACTGGACCCCAAACGGTGTTGAAAGCATTCTTTAGATCCAACTCCACAACCAAAGAGTGCTCTCCTGCCCGCTTGTTGCTGTTTATCACCTTTATGAGGCTGTTCACCGCGTCCACCGTATTTCTCCCTCTACGGAACCCAAACTGATAATTGTTATGCCTTCCTGTCTTTTCCAACATTTGCTGTACTCTCTTAGCAAGCAACTTATCAAGCGCCCTGCCAAGAGAGCCAACCAAACAGATTGGCCTGATCCCACCTCCTTTCTTAGGCACCCATGTGATATCGCCCTTCTTCCAGACCTTTGGGAAGACTCCAACCCGTAGACAGGCACTGAACAGCCTCACCAAGTCTGCTTGCCGCTCCTCCCAAACGACCTTGACAAGTTCGTTTGGGATCCGATCCGAACCGGTGGCCTTGCCCGATTCCATCCCTCCTACCACTCTCCCTATTTCTCCAGCTGAAAACTCTGCTATTTCCCTTCCCTCATTTATTGTATCCCTGACTATTTTGTCCCACTCCTCTCTCTCTCCATCTGCATAGTTATGCCGGGGTGATGTTTTCCCAACATGCCCCTATGCCAATCCTTTATGCCCTGCCCCTCCTCAAGGTTAACAATGCTCTTTCCCTTTCCTCCCTCCACTCTTCTCAGGACCTCCCAAACACGAGCCCATGGTTCACTTTCCCCTAACTTCAGCTAGTATTTTCTTCTCCCAATCTTGTCTTTTCTCCCTGATCGTTCTCTTATAATTTGCCCTTCCTTCTGCGTACAATTGTTTCCTACGCAGTTCCTCCGTAAAAATCCATTATTTTTCTTAAATGATTTAATTAACTGTTGAATTAAATTTTTAACTCAGAATATCTCAAAATAGAATGATTAGAAAACCTAAATCTAATTGAACACTTTTTTTATTAAATATCACTACTACCAAACTTTACAGATTTTTCTGCTACAATGTACAAAGCAAAAACTATAAAGCCTTAACTTACTCTTCGATTGCGATGTTTCCTGTACTAATACAACTTCCTTATATTTTTTTAATGCCTGTTTCATTTTCAGATGGATTTATAACTTTGGGTTTTTGAATTTCATCAATGCTAATGTTGACTGCCGAAGTTCTATTTGAATAATTTGGAGATATATAATAGTATAAATTTCCTACAATTCACGAAGTTTTCATAATTTTAACGCTACGTTTACTATTTTTCTTAGCGCCTTGAAAGTCGCTTCATTGAAGTGGTTAAATTATGCAAGGGCCCAAAAAAATTGATTTATTCATAAAAGAAAAAAATGTAAGCCTTTAACTGCTTATATATTTTAAATCTACGTTAAATTTTCTACAATTCACGAAGCTTTCATAATTTTAACGCTACGTTTACTATTTTTCTGAGTGCCTTGAAAGTCGCTTCGTTGAAGCGGTTAAATTATGCAAGGGTCCAAAAAAATTGATTTATTCATAAAAGAAAAAAATAAGCCTTTAACTGCTTATATATTTTAAATCTACGTTAAATTTCCTACAATTCCCGAAGTTTTCATAATTTTATCGCTACGTTTACTATTTTTCTGAGTGCCTTGAAAGTCGCTTCATTGAAGCGGTTAAATTATGCAAGGGTCCAAAAAAATTGATTTATTCATAAAAGAAAAAAATGTAAGCCTTTAACTGCTTATATATTTTAAATCTACGTTAAATTTCCTACAACTCACGAAGTTTTCATAATTTTAACGCTACGTTTACTATTTTCTGAGTGCCTTGACAGTCGCTTCATTGAGGCGGTTAAATTATGCAAGGGTCCAAAAATGATTTATTCATAAAAGAAAAAAATGTAAGCCTTTAACTGCTGATATATTTTAAATCTACGTTAAATTTCCTACAATTCACGAATTTTTTATAATTTTATCGCTATGTTAACTATTTTCTTAGCGCTTCCTTGAAAGTCGCTTCGTTGAAGCGGTTAAATTATGCAAAGGTCGAAAAAATTGATTTATTCATAAAAAGAAAAAACGTAAGCCTTTAACTGCTTATATATTTTAAATCTACGTTAAATTTCCTACAATTCACGAATTTTTTATAATTTTATCGCTATGTTTACTATTTTCTTAGCGCCTTGCAAGTCGCTTCATTGAAGCGGTTAAATTATGCAAGGGTCCAAAAAAATTGATTTATTCATAAAAGAAAAAAATGTAAGCCTTTAACTGCTTATATATTTTAAATCTACGTTAAATTTCCTACAATTTACGAAGTTTTTATAATTTTATCGCTATGTTTACTATTTTTCTTAGTGCCTTGAAAGTCGCTTCATTGAAGCGGTTAAATTATGCAAGGGTCCAAAAAAATTGATTTATTCATAAAAGAAAAAAACGTAAGCCTTTAACTGCTTATATATTTTAAATCTACGTTAAATTTCCTACAATTCACGAATTTTTTATAATTTTATCGCTATGTTTACTATTTTTCTTAGCGCCTTGAAAGTCGCTTCATTGAAGCGGTTAAATTATGCAAGGGTCCAAAAAAATTGATTTATTCATAAAAGAAAAAAAATGTAAGCCTTTAACTGCTAATATATTTTAAATCTACGTTAAATTTCCTACAATTCACGAAGCTTTCATAATTTTAACGCTACGTTTACTATTTTTCTGAGTGCCTTCAAAGTCGCTTCGTTGAAGCGGTTAAATTATGCAAGGGTCCAAAAAAATTGATTTATTCATAAAAGAAAAAAATAAGCCTTTAACTGCTTATATATTTTAAATCTACGTTAAATTTCCTACAATTCCCAAAGTTTTCATAATTTTATCGCTACGTTAACTATTTTTCTGAGTGCCTTGAAAGTCGCTTCATTGAAGCGGTTAAATTATGCAAGGGTCCAAAAAAATTGATTTATTCATAAAAGAAAAAAATGTAAGCCTTTAACTTCTTATATATTTTAAATCTACGTTAAATTTCCTACAACTCACGAAGTTTTCATTATTTTAACGCTACGTTTACTATTTTTCTGAGTGCCTTGACAGTCGCTTCATTGAGGCGGTTAAATTATGCAAGGGTCCAAAAAAATGATTTATTCATAAAAGAAAAAAATGTAAGCCTTTAACTGCTGATATATTTTAAATCTACGTTAAATTTCCTACAATTCACGAATTTTTTATAATTTTATCGCTATGTTAACTATTTTTCTTAGCGCCTTGAAAGTCGCTTCGTTGAAGCGGTTAAATTATGCAAGGGTCGAAAAAATTGATTTATTCATAAAAGAAAAAAACGTAAGCCTTTAACTGCTTATATATTTTAAATCTACGTTAAATTTCCTACAATTCACGAATTTTTTATAATTTTATCGCTATGTTTACTATTTTTCTTAGCGCCTTGCAAGTCGCTTCATTGAAGCGGTTAAATTATGCAAGGGTCCAAAAAAATTGATTTATTCATAAAAGAAAAAAATGTAAGCCTTTAACTGCTTATATATTTTAAATCTACGTTAAATTTCCTACAATTTACGAAGTTTTTATAATTTTATCGCTATGTTTACTATTTTTCTTAGTGCCTTGAAAGTCGCTTCATTGAAGCGGTTAAATTATGCAAGGGTCCAAAAAATTGATTTTATTCATAAAAGAAAAACGTAAGCCTTTAACTGTTTATATATTTTAAATCTACGTTAAATTTCCTACACCACGAATTTTTATAATTTTATCGCTATGTTTACTATTTTCTTAGTTTTGAAAGTCGCTTCATTGAAGCGGTTAAATTATGCAAGTGGTCCAAAAAATTGATTTATTCATAAAAAGAAAAAATGTGTTTCCTTAACTGCTAATATATTTTAAATCTACGTTAAATTTCCCAATTCACGAAGTTTATAATTTTAACGCTACGTTTACTATTTTCTGAGTGCTTCAAAGTCGCTTCGTTGAAGCTGGTTAAATTATGCAAGGGTCCAAAAATTGATTTATTCATAAAAGAAAAATAAGCCTTTAACTGCTTATATATTTTAAATCTACGTTAAATTTCCTACAATTCAAAGTTTTCATAATTTTATCGCTACGTTAACTATTTTTCTGAGTGTTTGGAAAGTCGTCATTGAAGCGGTTAAATTATGCGGTCCAAAAATTGATTTATTCATAAAGAAAAAAAATGTGTTTCCTTAACTTCTTATATATTTTAAATCTACGTTAAATTTCCTACAACTCACGAAGCTTAATATTTTAACGCTACGTTTCATTATTTTTCTGAGTGACAGTCGCTTCATTGAGGCGGTTAAATTATGCAAGGGTCCAAAATGATTTATTCATAAAAGAAAAATGTAAGCCTTTAACTGCTGGATATATTTTAAATCTACGTTAAATTTCCTACACCACGAATTTTTTATAATTTTATCGCTATGTTAACTATTTTCTTAGCGTTTGAAAGTCAAAGCCTTCGTTGAAGCGGCAACTATGCAAGGGTCGAAAAAATTGATTTATTCATAAAAAGAAAAACGTAAGCCTTAACTGCTTATATTTTAAATCTACGTTAAATTCCTACACCACGAATTTTTTATAATTTTATCGTTATGTTTACTATTTTTTCTTAGCGTTGCAAGTCGCTTCATTGAAGCGGTTAAATTATGCATAAAAAAATTGATTTATTCATAAAAGAAAAAATGTAAGCCTTTAACTGCTTATATATTTTAAATCTACGTTAAATTTCCTACAATTCACGAAGTTTTTATAATTTTAACGCTACGTTTACTATTTTTCTTAGCGCCGTGAATGTCGCTTCATTGAAGCGGTTAAATTATGCAAGGGTCCAAAAAAATTGATTTATTCATAAGAGAAAAAAATGTAACCCTTTAACTGCTTATATATTTTAAATCTACGTTAAATCTTCTACAATTCACGAAGTTTTCATAATTTTAACGCTATGTTTACTATTTTTCTTAGCGCCTTGAATGTCGCTTCATTGAAGCTGTTAAATTATTCAAGGGTCCAAAAAAATGATTTATTCATAAAAGAAAAAAAAATAACCCTTTAACTGCTTATATATTTTAAATCTACGTTAAATTTGCTACAATTCACGAGGTTTTCATAATTTTAACGCTACGTTTAAGGTAGGGCTAGAGAAGCAGCAGTCTAGTGTTGAGAATATCGGAAGCCCCAAAATTAGATTGATCCTAGAATAATGGATATTAAGGACAGAATTTGTCTGTTTATTTTTTTTTAAATCATGTATAATTTAAATTTTGAAAACAGAATGTACTGTGTTCTAGGCTAGGTTTAAGGGAGTTTCATCTTATTAAATAAATTACTTTTTCTTTTCAAATGTATCCATCTATAGTGTTTTATTTGTGTCTAATTCTATTGATAATTAAATTAGAGCCGTCTAAATCTATAATAAGATATGTTGCCATGAAATAAAAACATATTTCTCTCAAAAAAAGTTCTTTTGGCATTGGGTCAATATGAGCAACATTTTTCAAAATAACGTTTATTTCATAGTTGGCATGAAAAAGATAACTGTCTTTTTTATTTGTAAGTGAATTTCATCGCTCATCGTTTCCAAGCCAACTCTGACTCCATTTTTTATCATACGTACTTAATTCACAAGAATTTGATGATTACATACATATATCTTAATAAAGTAATTATAAATATATTTATTCAGATATCATTTTTATAATTTCTTATTTATTTATTTATTATTAAATTATAGTATTTTCATTTTCAGCTTTACATTCAAGTACCTATTTCTGTATTTTATTCTCATTCAAACCAATAAATTTATTTTAACAGATTTTATTGTTTTTTTTTTAAATTAATAGGTAGGTAATGGTCAAGGACTGGTAATGGTAATAAAATTATATTTAAAATTTATATTTTAATAATGACAAAGCAGAAAAAATAAAGTTTGTAAAAAAAGTAAAACAAAAATAAAACTTTATAAAGAAAATTAGGTAATTACCGAAAATTAAATTATAATTATATTAAAAAGGAAAATTTTGTGGCGTATAAAAAAGGATTTATCTAATATTATCTAATTTCAAAATAATACACATGCACAGTTTGGTAACATCAACAAAAATTTGCTTACTGCGCATGCATAGAACTCGGATGAAAATCTCCCGATAGACACTTGATAGTAGGCGATGCAGAAATCGCCGAACAAAGGCACTCCAACGGTCAAAATTATTTTGTTTTCTGCAGCGGCACAGTCAGCGTACACCAGCGATAGTGAATATTTTAATATACAAGACCACAAATATTAAAATAATATTGATTATTAAAACACACTTCCGTATATTAACAGTTTTTTATGTATTGGCAACATTAAGCCTACCGAGCCTCCACGACTTCATGCGAAGGCGACCGGAGATTTCGCCTAAGCCCCGCCTTAATACGACACAACTCCGACTTACGTCGCGTCGCTACCGCATGATCAGTTAGACAGAGACAGAAGACTGCCGTACGTCGTGTATCGACTCTGATAGTAGGCGATGCAGAAATCGCCGAACAAAGGCACTCCAACGGTCAAAATTATTTTGTTTTCTGCAGCGGCACAGTCAGCGTACACCAGCGATAGTGAATATTTTAATATACAACACCACAAATATTAAAATAATATTGATTATTAATTACTTCCGTGTATTAACAGTTTTTTTATGTATTGGCAACATTAATAGTAAATAATGTAATGTAATAAACCGCTTAAATTCTGCCAAAATTTTAGTTGTGTAAGTAAAATAAATAAAAACAATGAGAGTTCGAGATACTTATAGTTTTAATACTGAATCATTGTCTATTACATTCAAAGTAATTTTTATTATTATTATTAGGTATCCTGCAAAATAACGAACAAAATTCGTTTCTAAATTACTGTTTTTCTGATAATCCGTATCTATTTTTATGGATAGTTCATGATGATTCGGAAGGAAAAGAACAGAGGTCTTGTTTTTTTATAAGGTCTGTCGTTTTTAATAAGATGTTTGGCAATTTTCAGTGCCCGTGTGTAAAATTTGGACACAAAATGTTTTTTAAATGTTCTTCTAAACTGGATGAATTTAGCCTGGATGGGAGTAGGGTTAATACAATTTGCATTTTGTTGCCAAACTATTCCAAAAAAAATCTAAACAGTCTTGATTAAGGCGCCATGCTTTCTTAGATTTTTCATAAGACCACAATTTCAAAAGTGAATTGATTGACATTTTAAATCCTGTTATAAATTTTATTTCATTTGTAAAATCTATGCCTTGTTCATTAGTTAGTTTGAGGTGTCTAAATAATTCCAAACATTCTTCTAGAAATTGTATTTGAAAATCAAGACCTTTGAAAGCTAGATTACATTTCTTGCTTCCAAATATAGTGTTGAAGAATTGAAAATATCGAAGAGATTATTATTGGGAAGTCTTCAGCTTCGAAATGAATAACACAAAACCTAATGTATACATAGTGCCGCTTCAACAGTAGCACTAAATACTTGTGTAACATATTTTACCTTTATTTTTTCAAAACTCGAAGGAAAGATATGAGTCTGTTAATTTAGTTGCTGCTTTTACTGAGTAGTTTTTGTCATGATTATAAAATTGTATAATGTTATTCCAAGCTATTCTTTGGTCATTTAAAAGAAATATATATTTAATTACCATATTCCTCAAAGCTGGAATATCGAACATAAAAAACTTGCTGGTTGTTAACAAAAAAGTATGGGGTATTCGGAGTAATATTTAAAATATTTTAAATGAACATTATTAGAGCTTATATCAGTTATTAATAAAATAACGTTCTATATATAGTCTGTCCTTATAGGCTTAGTGCATTTCAGTTCATTTCAAAAAATTCCGACGGCGGCGCTGTATACGGCCGAAATCAGAAATTATCATTGGGTACTTCACGCCGCCGTCATGTTGACCGCATTAAAATAATATTGAAATCGTGGTTTTGTCATAATATTTTCTGTCATAATATTTAAGTATTTTAGTTTTTTGCTAGTGCAATTATTGAGACAATAAAACTCTCAGGTACGAGGTTTGTGTGATGTAACGCTGTTTCTGGTAGTAAAAAATAAGTGAAAAAGAATTCGAACTAGGCGTCTTTGTGACGATTTCAAATGTTAATAAAATTACCGAAAAAATGTTAACGTGTAAAGCGGCCCATACATTATCAAACAAGTTGCGCAACAAAGCGATGCGCAACGTCACGTTGCACCACTGCATCACCGATGCACTTGGTAAAATTTTGATCAAACTTTCTATTAAAAGTTGTGCATTGTTCGAGAAACAATCATGCCCGCAATTGCCGTTGCGTCAATTATTATTGCATATACCCTAAATGATATCGATAATACCAAAAAACGAAAAAGAAAACATAGAATTTGGATGAAAGAACTAAAATATTGCACAACGAAGCGCAACACACACATACACTACACAACGCGTTGCGCAAACAGTCCTGTTGCACAAAAGAATTCAAACATTTGTAAGGCTATTTCTTCGGTTCTGTGAAAAATAGCCTTATTGACGCCCAGTGGTAAATCTAGATCTCTCGGGCGCCACCTCTGTTATTTATAGTGGTAGAGGTCCACATTTGCCAGTACGGGTAGCCTTTAAACAGTGGAGACTCCAGGTACGAAGGGGTGCAGGTAAAGTCAAAATAAAACAATCAGTTTCAATTAAAACAATATATACAATCTTTATTAAACGCAAATTGGTTGAGAAGCAGCCGTAAAGCCTTGGCTCAGGGGTTTCGCCCAAAATGGCGCGGAGTAAGATTCTACGCAAGCGCGAGACTTTCTATTTTCTAACCAAGGGCGCATGCGCGGCCTTGAAATGGAGACGATGGCTGGATGGCTCACCCTAGTAGTTGCGGTCGGAGAATGGTCAACTGTCAACACAGCGCTTCAATCAGCTACGCAGTGTCTTGTTACTTTCTAAAAGAAAATCGGGCACCGCATGCGCACCGGGACGAAGACGGCAGGCGGCCTCCTGACGGCTGTCGGGGAGCGCAGGCGCGGCAAGATCGCGAAATCAAAAAGTTACTAGTTAAACCCTATTTTAACCCGGAGAAGAAACTTGGCTTTCGTTTGTTCACTATCCCACAATCCAACCGTACGTGAAAACAGCACCCCACGGTCAAAATTGTAGTTTTTCACGCTTTCCCTCCAATTACGGATGGATTAGGCACAGGAAACGCCTCTCAACAGTACTTGTAAAAATACTGACCAGAGGACGCTACCTACTGCTCTTCATAGTCAGCCACCTTTTGAAAGACAGAGAACGGCCTTTCACAATTTAATGTAAAGCCGCTCACCGCTTCTCCGAAGGCGTTGGCTAGGACACACGTTCACATGATTGAGCGAGGAAAACTGAAAGGAAGGTTTTCAAACGACAAGATTCACTTGATGAAAAACGTGGCGTAGCACTACACTAGAAAAGACACTGCGAAAGACAGGATATTGCGGGGAGTAGTCGGGTGAGCACTTTCTAAAAAGCGAGGCTTTCTATCGAATTCTTCAATCGGCGGAGCAGAGCGGAGCTGTCGTCTATTCACCAAACCAGGTACCAAGCAACTGACGACTTTTGATTTTCCAACGGTACTGCTCTCGTCTACAGGAGTGGGGAAAGCAGCACAAAGTCGGGACAACGGCGCGCGCCGTATCCCCGCGAGTATCGATCGATACGAACCAAGATTCTACTACTTGCTTTTACCAAAATAATTATTTTATAAATAATTTGATAATTAAAAGCTGATTAATTTAATCACTACAAATTAATTATAACAAAAATTATGTAACATCGTAACACATTCTTGAAACTCATCAAACAAATGCGCAACGCATCAAATATTACCATACATTGGCAACTCGTTGCGCAACAGCCTGTGTTGCGCAATTTGTTTGATAATGTATGGGCCGCTTAATGGAGAGCGTAATTAGGGCGTTGTTGGGTGCAATAACATCCAATACCTCAACTTTCCCGGATATTCAATTCCAAAACAACATTTTATAGGTCCATAGTTTCTCACACCGATTTGATCAAAAGCAAAAACAAATTCAAGATTCAAGCAGTTCGACGAAACAAGTAAGTAAACAAAGTGCTTGTTACATAATTCAAAAAAATAAATAGACATATACTATGAGAGGATAAAATATAATTTGTGTGTGTGCAATATTAATGGTATACTTTTTTTAATCAACTAGATTAAATGTTTTATGAACATCTTCTAAAATTATAATTATGTACCTTTAAAAAATTTCGTTATAGCCAAAATAGCCCCAATTATGAATCACTAGCAAAACCGGTGATAAAAACTATCCTCGCTACCGTAGTTAAATCATCTAAAAAGTGTTTTTAACTGGAATTATAAATTATAATACAAATTAGACATTCTGCAGATATCACATTCACTTTTTTATTTTTATTTTTAGAATTTTCACAAATTATACTTCCTAACACTTTTAGAATAATTAAATAATATTTTTTTTCTATACTCGCTATTTAATCTTGTGTACTTGTATATATCGATTGTTTACGTATTATCCGATGGTGGCAGCACCAGCGGAGAATGCACCAAGCCTATAACCTACAATATTATCACGACCACTATTATAAAATAAATTGCACTTGATATTCATATCATCAATACATATCGATTAAGTTCATCCGGTTCGTCGAAACTTTCAAATTTTCTTTTTAGAGTCACAAATACACTAAGATTTTCTAAGCCAGGTTTGATATCGATGTCATATATTCATTTTCTTGGTGTGAAAGAAAAATAAATTTGTCAAGAGCGTATTGTATAATTTTGGGACAGAAAAGTACATCGCCAGACATTTATATTTAAATTCATCAGTGAATCTTCTTCCTTTAGCTGATTTGTTAATTTGTGAAATTTGAATATTAATAAAATTTGCTACGCCCATTGATGGGCATAATTTGTACGTAGCCTCTTTATATTGTTCAATAGATATTTTATTGGGTATTTCTTTAATTTTTGTTTGTAACTCCTGGCATGTTTTTTTAATTTGTATTGTCTATTCTCTACAGTGAAATATTTAATTGATTTTTTCATTTTTACTTTTCGAGGAGTATGCGCGGTTAACGATTCATTTGTTTGGACAAAAGTATTGTAAATAAAATTCAGTTACAGTCAATTACAGTATTTTTTAAGACGACCCTGTCTATCAATAGTTTATTTTCTGAGAAATTTTTTGATGCGTTTTAATCCGGCCCTTACTTGGAAACGCGAATGGCACCGTCAAGGTCAAATTTGATAGAACTTTTTAAACAATATAATCTGAGCAGAATTGTCGTGCCGATTGTTTTATGTGCCATGTATGTACTATGCAGTACTCGGCGTAGTCGCGCGACCGTCACAGTCGACTAGCATCTAAAGAGTTATAGGTCACAGATGATCCTGGCCAATTAAAACTACCTGGGGTTGCCCGGCGTTTCCGCTATCTATTTATACCTACGTAATAAAATAAATATTAATAGGTAGTTATTGTTACTATTAGTTTTATTTTTATTAATATAGTTTGACAATTACCATTCTGAAGTGACGTCTACAATGCACTGTGGTTCCACAAATGGACAAAATTCGTCAAAACCAATAACATAATTTTTTTGTAAAACCATTATATTTAAATAACCAATAATTCAAATTCATAATAATAAAATATTGATGACTCTAAAACTATGTATTCATTAAAAAAATTAACCCTAAACCGTGACCGTATCAAATAACTCCGCTATAAAAAAGTTACAACCTAATCAAGTTGGCGCTTCCCAGACGTCACTTTACATTATTTGTTGACAATTTGTTATTAAAGTGGTGTTGGTTGTACATTTTTAGCTATGAATGTCCAAAAACAAGTAAGTTTATTAATTCTGAGTGTTAGAATTAGTTACTTTATTATTACTTTGACATTAGTAATACAAAATTATCGAAAAATTAGGCGTTTCAAATATGTTTCCCGCCTTTTCCCGAAATGATTTCCATAGTGTCAAGTAGATACCTGCCTTGACCTATTATAGGACAAATATTAGTGTGCAGTTTTTGCTACTTCCTTAACTGAGGTATTGCAAAATAAGGCTTACAAATTCCGTTCCTTTCGGGTACATCATATCGATGTTCATTGGATAGAATGGGTATTTTTGAGGTATGGTTGACAAAGGCTGGGTCTGTTTCAACAAAATCAAAACAAATATTTGGTAATTTATTAGAACAGTTACCTGACGCTGAAAATTTGAATTGTGCTAATTTGGAAAAAGAAAATTTTTATTTGTGCAAAAAAAAATAGCAGAAAATTGGGCAAAAGCCAGGCGCAACAAAGATTTTTTTCTAAAAACAAATTCTAATTGGTTAATAAAGACCGATGATATCTTCGTTAACATACAGGTGTCCAAATTAACCCAAGTCAACAAACCATCTACTCGTACATGCGGAAGACCAAAGAAAAATTTTGATGAGTGTTGTCGACGGTCACAACAGAGAAAACTGTCGCAAATTTCTGTCATCGATAACTCCTTGGTAACTATATTACGAAGGCCTTCATCTAACGTTAATTACAAGAAAGTTGATGCCGATGAAGTCTTATCTCTTCTAGTTGAAGCTAAACTGACTAAACACCAGTATATATTGTTAAGAAATTTTATTAATTCTAAAATAAATAATATGTTTCCTTCGTATCAAAAAGTTTGAAAAAAGTCCAAGAAAAAGTGCTACCCCAGTGAAGATTACATTAAAATTACCGAATCATCTGCTGAGATAGAGTTACAAAACTTACTCGATCATACAGCAAGCAGAATATGGTCATCACAACAAGAGGTGATAAACTCTACTTCAGACAATCAAGACCAAAATTTGGTTTTGTTTGGAAAATAGGGATTTGACGGTAGTAGTGGTCACTCAGAATACAAGCAATCTTTTCAAGATCCAACATTCCAAGACGGAAGTTTATTTGTGACTTCATATGTACCACTTCGTCTTGTTTTTGAAGATAACCCTGAAAAAATAGTGTGGAAAAACCCCCGAAGCTCCTCTACACGTTATTGTAGACCGCTTAGATTCCAATTTAAAAAAGAAACTAAAGAAGCAGCTCTTAACGGAGAAAAATACTTTACAGAAAAAATTAATTCCCTGAAGCCCACAGTCGTTTCATTTAATGACATGAACTATTCCATAAAGCACAAACTGCAGCTTACTATAGTGGACGGGAAGATTTGTAGCAGTTTAACTGAATCGTCTTCAGCCAGATGTTATATATGTGGTCCAAGTCCCAAAGAAATGAACGATATTGATTTATGCCTTCAAAAACAAGTTTGCCCAGAAACATTTGAATTTGGCTTGTCACCTTTACATTCATATATACGATTCTTTGAATATTTTTACATCTTTCATATAGATTAAATTTAAAAAAATGACAAATACGGTCTAAAAAAGAAAAGCAACTTTTTTCTGAAAGGAAAGGCCAGATTCAATCTGAGTTTAGAAATAAATTAGGATTGATAGTGGATAAGCCAAAATGTGGAGGAAGCGGTACTTCCAATGACGGAAATACCGCAAGAAAATTCTTTAAACAATTAGATGAATCCTCTGAAATTACAGGTTTAAGCAAGAGTCTTCTAGAAAGATGTTCTGTAATTTTAAGGTGCATTTCATCAGGATTCAAAATTAATATTATAAAGTTTAAAGAATTTTCTTTAAGTATGGCTCGGTTACTGGTGGCTGAATATCCCTGGTATAATCTTCCCCCTTCAGTCCAGAAGGTACTTATACATGGTCCTGATGTAATAGAAAGCGCCATATTACCCATTGGAGAATTATCAGAAGAAGCTGCTGAGGCCAAAAATAAAGAGTATAAATTATTTCGACTAAATCATACTCGAAAAATGTCTCGTACAAAGTGTAATATGGATCTTTTAAATAGGCTCTTACTTAGTTCAGATCCCTTAGTAACAGAATTAAGGAAATTGCCGCCAAAAAATAAAAATAGCTTTCCTAAGACAGTACTAGATTTGTTAGATGAATAGTATATAAAATTTTGTTGTTTGTTGTTATTTAAGTATTAATATTTCCTCTTTAAATTTGATAGTTGAATAACCATATTCATACTAAAATTTAAAAAAATCCATGATGTAATTCGATTTCTCTTATTTTCGATTTTATTGTTGTCATTTTAGTATTTGTTAAAATTGTTATAAATAACCAAAGCATATAATTAAAATATACCTAATATAAATAAAATGTATTTTAGTATATTTTTTTTTATTAAACAGTAGAAAGGAACCAATATTAAAAAAATTATCAATTCTAAACTCATTATCTAATTTCATTCTAACGGGGTAGTAGGACATCTGTTAATTAATTTTATAGTATTTTTTTACAAATTTGTGCATATAATTGAAATAATTGATTTTTGTCACCGCTTAACATATACATGGAACCACTGTGCAATGACACAATGCATATTCTTATGGGATTTACTGGTAAAATAAAAAATTAAAAATAGTCCTTAAAATGATCTTACCTTGAGTTTTTAAATGTCTCTTTGCTTTTTGAAGCATAATGGCCTGATCTATTGCAAAAATATTTTAATCCGGTATAAGACATGGCATTAAAATGTTCTTTTTTTATGTATCTGGCATTTGTAAGCTAGTGTTTCATTTTTCAAAATATTCTTTATTAACAAACTAGTAAGTATCTTCTTCAAGTTGTATGTTATGATCATGCCCAAAATGCCCCTTAAAATCTGTGGTACTCCTTACATGAAAAGGGCATAATGGGCAAGTTCTTTGTTTACACTGGGGTCTGAATTATTCACTTGACTTTCGTTTGAAATGTTACCAATACTGCCACCATGTGTTTTATTATGAAATCGTAAATGTTTTTTAAATTTCTTCCACATTCTTTACACTTAAATTTTTTATTAACAAATTTAATTTTATGAGGTAACAACTCAACAAAGTTCCGTCTCATGAAATTTCTTTATGTGTTTGCGTAAATTTGAGTTGTTGGAAAATTACTTGTTACACTCTTTGCATTCACTATTATTCATGATTACTATTACTGTCACTAGAACTGCTACACTGTTCACTGTTCGACCTAAGTTATATTATATTCCACCCATACTAGTGAAATTCTCTCTTCAACTCCAATAACTGAGAGTCCTCTAGAAGTTGAAGAGGAAACCTCAAAGAACACCGAGTCAGAAGCAACATCCCTGTATAGTGAGAATCCTGCAAAACTAATTAAACCTCGAACTGTTTCAGGTAAATCAAAACATTCAAAATCTACGACTTAAAAAGATATTGAAAAAAATGAATCCAAGAAAATGAAAAATGATTCTATTGATTCTTGATCTGTTGATTTAGTCTCAACTTGTGTGCAAATATATTGAAACTATTATTAAAGACTCAAATGATAAGAACACAGTCAACACTGTGCCGGAAAATAAGGTCAATTATCATTTTCAGTTAGCTATGATGGAGTATATGGAAAAACTACCTGATGTCGTAAAATTGCGACTCCAATCTAATTTTCTAGAACAACTCGCAAATGAGGTAGAAAAACTTCGTCTTTAAAATTTGGCCAGTAAGCGAGGGTTTTAGGGTCCGAATTCTGAACACCTGCACCGATTGACGTGAAATTTTAACAGTGAATAGAGTTATATGTAAGAAACAAAAGTTACATAGTAGCGATGTGTGTTCTCACCGTGGGGGTGAGTTCCACCCCTTCTCGGGGGTGAAAAATAAATCACCCATTTTAATCACAAATATCAATAAAGGGATGAATTCTAAGCAAAAAATGTTCTATAACATTTTTTCATAAAATTAATACTTTCGTAGTTATTTAGAATTGAAAATGTTGATTTTTCGTCTGAAAACTGCATATTTTTTGCGAATTTTTATAAATAACTCGAAAACCTTGCATTTTAACGCAAAACGCATATAAAGCAAAAATGAAGCTCTTGGAATAACTAAACGATCCATTTTTGTTTGTTGATTACCGTAGGTGTTATAATAGCCGAGTTATCATTCTGTAAACGTGATTTTTTATTTTTCGAAAACTAAATTGCAATCTTTTACCGTAAAATAATGGCGAAAGAACACATTTTTCGAAGAAAATGAATATGACCGTTTTTAAAGTGCTTGAAAAGACGTTTTAAATGCTTTTTTAAAAAAGTTCGTAGCTCAAAAACTCGCGGATTTATTATAAAAACAATATGGTCACCTCATTATTTCGGAAAAAAATTAACAACAAAATCTATGACTAAAATCATAATAAAAACTAAGCGTAATACATATACAGTTTGCTATATTTAGGTACTAACAATTGACTCTGCAAGTTCGAGCGGTTTGGAATGCCTAAATTTAGAAAAAAGTTGAAAATAATGAAAAAAATAATTTTTTTTGTTTTTTAAAAAAAATAATTTTTTTGACATACATCAAAAACTAAGCAAGATACGTAAAAAATGCAACAGAGGAAAATTAAAGGTCTTTTTTACAATATTTTTGCTCCCTTTCAATTTTTCTGCAGATCTCTTTATTTCGTAGATATTACGTTTTTTTTAGTTTGATTTGCATGTAATATAAACCTTCTTTGAGCCCTTAAAACCCAAAAATCTCGTGAAAATGAAGAGGTCAAGACTGTTCAACTATAGAGGTTAATTTGTAGCTCGTATAATTTCCTACAAATTGATAGTTTTTATTTTTATTATTTTAGTCATATATTTTGTTCTTATTTTTTTCCGAGAAAATGAGGTGACCATTTTATTTTTATCATAACTCCGCGAGTTTTTGAGCTACGAACTTAAAAAGACCTTAAAAAAAAGACATTTAAATGGTCTTTTCAAGCACTTTAAAAACGGTCATATTCATTTTCTTATTTTCTTCGAAAAATGTGTTCTTTCGTCATTATATTACGGTAAAAGTTTGCAATTTAGTTTTCGAAAAATAAAGAATCACGTTTACAGAGTGATAACTCGGCTATTACTACACCTACGGTAAATAACTAAAAAATGAATCGATTCGTTATTCCCAAAGCTTCATTTTTGCTTTATATGAGTTTTGCGATAAAACGTAAGATTTTCGAGTTATTTATAAAAAATTGCAGAAAAATATGCAGTTTTTAGATGAAAAATCAACATTTTCAATCCGAAAATAACTCGGAAACTATTAATTTCCTGAAAAAATGTTATAGAATATTTTTTGCTTATAATTCATCCCTTTATTGATTTTTGTAATTAAAAGAGGTGATCTATTTTTTACCCCTGAGAAGGGGTGGCACTCAACCCAAGAGTGAAAGCACACATCGCTACTATGTAACTTTTGTTTCTATATATCTCTATTCACTGTTAAAATTTTACGTCAATCGATGCGGGTGTCAAGAATTCGGAGGTAATACTCTATTTTTATCCTCGCTTACTGGCCTAAATTGTTTACTATCTCAAAAAAAACAACAGCGTTTTCAGATGGAGCGGAACGTTCGCGCGGACCGTCCGTTGTGTACCATGAGTTTATATGAACCACTTCACATGGGTCGCGTATGCTCCGCCGGATGAGCTATATTGAAAAAACATCCGCGCGGACGCTCCGCGCGTATGGTCCGCTCCATCTGAAAGCGCTGTTAGGCTTTAGTAGTGTTATACAGTGTGTGCCTGGTTTTTCTGGTCAAATGGCAAACTTTTTTATTTTCAATTTTTCAAAAAAAAGTAACTTTTCATAAACATTTTTGCTTGTTTAAAAAATACGAATTGCTTAAAAAAAATATCTGTTTTTTATACAGGGTTCTCAAAAATTCAAAATTTTGCCTTTTGGCAAAAGTAAATTACCCTTATTTTCATTTTTACTTTTCGAGGAGTACGCGGTTAACGATTCATTTATTTGGACAAAAGTATTGTAAATAAAATTCAGTTACAGTCAATTACAGTATTTTTTTAAGACGACCCTGTCTATCAATAGTTTATTTTCTGAGAAATTTTTTGATACGTTTTAATCCGGCCCTGACTTGGAAACGCGAATGGCGCCGTCAAGGTCAAATTTGATAGAAATTTTTAAACAATATAGTCTGAGTTGTCGTGCCGATTGTATTATGTGCCATGTATCTACTATGCAGTACTCGGCGTAGTCGTGCGACCGTCGCAGTCGACTAGCATCTAAAGAGTTATAGGTCACAGATGATCCTGGCCAATTAAAAATATCTGGGGTTGCCCGGCGTTTCCGCTATCTATTTATACCTACGTAATAAAATAAATATTAATAGTTAGTTATTGTTACTATTAGTTTTATTTTTATTACTATAGTTTGACAATTACCATTCTGAAGTGACGTCTACAATGACACAATGCATATTCTTATGGGATTTACTGGTAAAATAAAAAATTAAAAATAGTCCTTAAAATTATCTTACCTTGAGTTTTTAAATGTCTCTTTGCTTTTTGATGCATAATGGCCTGATCTATTGCAAAAATATTTTAATCCGGTATAAGACGTGGCATTAAAATGTTCTTTTTTTATGTATCTGGCATTTGTAAGCTAGTGTTTCATTTTTCAAAAGATTCTTTATTAACAAACTTGTAAGTATCTTCTTTAAGTTGTATGTTATGATCATGCCCAAAATGCCCCTTCAAATCTGTGGTACTCCTTGCATGAAAAGGGCAAGTTCTTTGATTTACACTGGGATCTGAATTATTCACTTGACTTTCGTTTGAAATGTTACTAATACTACCACCAGAATAACGTCTCATAAAAGTGATTGTAGATTATCTAAACGTTCTTGTGCTTTATCGGAACATTTTGTAGATACAGGTCATTTCCCAGAATTTTCAGATGTCAGCGTGGTATGTACAGAGCAAACACTATCTAAAAGGTTATTCATGGAAATGGTAGAAACCCACAAGAATACTCACACTCTAAACAAACAAACAAATATTAATAAAATTACCACCATTTACTCGCATTTACTTTCGCTGGATAACAAAAGCGAAACTAATGATAGCGTAAATTCAGATTAAAACAAATACCTTGTCCTTCTCTCCATGTACCATCATGCAAATCACCTTTCAAATCAATCCAGTCTGAAAACCCAGTGGGACAGTAATGCCTATCTTCTGGTGGATCTTCCTCTGTTTGTTGAAGAAAATTATGTAACAGGATGGTGGCATGAATAATATGTTCACAAACTTCGATGTTAGCATTAATTGTGTTTCGTAATATCCTCCATCGCTGACTCAGAATCCCAAATGCACTTTCTATGGTTCTACGGGCTCTGAAAAATAAAATTTAAGGTTTATATACCCCATTGAAATAAATATTCCCCTACTTACCTACTAATGCGATAGTTGCAAATATTTTTCTTTTCGCCAAGATGGGTTCCTGGATGTGGTCTAATAATGTTAGTGTGAAGTGGAAAGGCGGCATCTGCTATTAAATAATAGGGAAGGACAATATTTGTCTTGGGCAGGGGAGATTTTGGAGGTGGAATTTGTAAATCCCCATTAAAAAGTGCCATTACAATGCCACTATTTTTAAAAACCGATGCAGTTAAAAGTTACAGAAATGTGAATAAAGTTTTCTGTGTTCGGCACCGGTAATTGGGACTTATTTACGGTGTCCCACAGAACTTTCCAGGTGTCTATGATGTCTGTAGTTAGGCCAACTGGATACCCCCTTGCAATCTCTTGCTTAGAGCATCCTTCAGAAAGATAGTTAAAATACGAACACATTTTTAGATTAAAGTTACCTAGGTAAAAAACACGTCACATTCAAAGATACTTACTGTAAAGTCATTATAAGGCGTTGTTCTGAGGACACATGTCTTTTTTCGGATCCCTTTTTGAATAGGGTTTTACCAACTTAACTGTTGTTCGTCCCATTCCAAGGAAAGCATGTCTCGTATTAGAGTTCCAAAATTGCCTTCCATGTCCCTTCTTCTATTCATGGGCTGAACCCCAAATCGCCTACGACCTCGGTGACGATTCACGAGAGAGCATGGTTATAAACAAACCCGAAAGTGCTGCAATATTTTGTATGAACCTCATTGCACACAATAACACAGCGAAATAAAAACAATTTGATTTGATCTACTACTCTTAGATAAAATCCTATATTATTATAGGAACTGCAGACAGAACAGGAATGTAAAAGTCACGATTCTGTCATCTTTCAAAATCTGCCACTGCTGTCATTAGTGTCAATTTTAAGAATTAAGAAATAAGGATTAAGACATTGGATAAAATATAAAAATATAATAATATCCCTTATAAAATAAGGGATAAAGAATTGTGTATTAAGTTAATTGAGACTAAGAAATAAGAATTAAGGAATAGCAATTAAGGAATTGGATAAATCCGCCCTAACAAAGCTTGTGCGTGGTGAATATGCCCATAAATATAGGGCGGAATGGGAACAAATTCCAGAATTTCAACCATGGATTTGACCTAGCAATCAAGGAATTACTTTCTTTAAATGTTTGGCGTGTGGAAAAGACTACATTGGCGGTATGGCTGCGGTAAAAATGCTAAATGCTGTAAAACAGCAAAAGTCTGTAAGAGAAATGAAAGTTTTTAAACAGCAAAGAAGACTGTAAAATTGGCAGAAATTAGCACAATATTGCTATAACCGCAGTAGATCATTTAGTGTCTCTCATAAAACATTTAAATCTAGACGAAAATTCTGTAAAAAAATAACATGTAATAGAACCAAGTGCACTGCGTTAATAAATAATGTAATAGGTCAAACCAGTTTCGAAATATTGGTAGATTCATTGAAAAATAATAAATTTTCCATATGAGTAGATGAATCTACCGATCATGGTGCAATTAAAAATTTAGCCATTGTTGTACGCCTTAACATTAGTTTTAATATATCTGATAATTTTTTAGCGCTTTTGCCAGTAAGTGATGCGTCGGCAGCAAATTTATATAATGTTATTACTTCTCTCTTCCCACAATAATATCACTTCTCTCTTCCCACAATATTGATTATAAAAATAATTTAATTGGTTAATCGCTGCAGATGGCGCCAGTACTATGATGGGTGTGCATCATTCATTAAAAACTATGTTAATGAATGATGTGCCCCATTTATTTGTAATAAAATGCATATGCCACTCGTTAGCATTGTGTGCTTCTTACCCATGCTCGAAATTGCCTCAAGAGTAGAGATGGGAATTTCAGTTCCACTCTCGGAGCGTTACAACGGCTACCGATCCAGAAAAATACTGTTACAAAATACCGTTCCGTTGGAGCGTTTTTCTTTAAAGGTTAGGTTAGCTCTTGCCATTTATTTATCTGTACTGTGTAGTGTACTGTACTGTGTGCATGCATTAAAAATATAGAAAATATAGAAATATGAATTAAAATTAACAAAATAATATAATTATTAATATATTTGCGTTTTGCGTAAAAATAGGAACTAAATATACACAAAATATCAAATATTACATTAAATGAAATTCAAACAAGGTCTATAAAATGTAAAATGGCAAAAAAATGTACGTATTTATTTAAAAAAAAACTACTTCTGAACAACCATACAACATAATAATATCCTAATGTTAAATAAATTCAATGTTAGGAAAACATTTATAAATAAAGATACCTACTTTAAAAAATATTAAAAGATTGAATAATAAAAATATTAAAATCCATATCATATCATTATTTTGTTTTTCGGTTTGAACTTATAAACAATAATTGTTTAACCTTAGTAGAACTGAGCCTGCTTCTCCGATCTGATAAAATCTGTCCAGATTTTGAGAACTGCCTATCACAAGGCACTGAAGTAGCGATGGTAACAAATTTTTCTTGGACTAATGTGCTAAGATTAGGAAAATTGTAGGAAATTGTTTCCCACTTGAGTCCTGCACGCTCTCTGGGTGACAGCAAGCAAGGTCAATAAGTGTTGAGCTTTGGATTGAAACCCTAGTAGGCATGGAAATCCCTTGTTCAAGATTAAAGGAGATTCGAGAGAACATTGCTAAGTTGAATAGCCTGTAAACTAGTGGGATCAAGCATATCGATATTAAAATCACCTAAACACGTAAGTTTGTCGCATTAAGAGAAAAATTCAATTGAAATATCCTCAAAATAGGAAAAAAAATCAGTGATATTTGAATTAGGTGGTCTATAAATATAACAACCTTACCGATGATAATGGTTTCGTTTTGTATATTAAGTTTTATCCAGATATGTTTGTTCTACAATGTTTGTGCATTCGCTCAGCATAACTGCACAGTTAATCTCCGATCTAATATATACTCCTACACCCCCAACATGCCCCAATCGATCTTTTTTGACAAAATTATAATTATTTATGCAAACTGTTTCGTTACTGACGTTTGGAGACAGCCAACTATCTAATATACCGATTATAGCATAGTTATTGCTAATAACATGGTCCTTAAATCAAAATTATACATTAGCGACCTTACATTTAAGTGAGCACACCAAAACATAATAGAAAAGGAAATGTAGATTGTGTAGATTATAGGAAAATAAGAGGGAAGAGAAAGTATGAAAAAAAGAAAGTAGAAAGTAAAGTAAAATTATAGATACAAAAAAAATAGATATATTAATCGCTATAAAGACGCAGCTGCAGCAATCAATTTTGAATTTTTTAAATTAAAAAAGTAGTGAAAGTGAGGCAAAGAAAATCAGATTTTCTTTTGAACATATTGTACCTATGACCATTATTTATTTAATAAATTAGAAACTATATTTACATAATAATTATATATGAAAAAAGAAAAACACAAAAATTTGATATTTTTATTTATGATTGAGGTCATAAGATAACCTCATAAAATACCGTTTTATTAAAAAAAACAAGTGCAAACAACAACGCTCGATATTTTGTTATTTAGATTTTAAATAAGTACGTTTATTATTACTATTAATATAGAAATTAGTAAGAGAGAGATAAAACAATATAGTAATATTAGAAAAAATAACAAAGAAAATTAGATCATTTTGTCCCTTAAAAAATTACCTAGGTAATGCAAAAATTAACTTATAATTTCTTGGAGATGCACCCATCATAATAGTTTAATCGCTTACATGGTCAATTCTTTTTCAGTTTTGTTAGATCCTCCATTGTATTCACTCGAGTAACGTTATTACCCACTTTAACGTATATTATGCCGTTTAGACACCAGGCATTTTTGATGGTAAATTTTTCCACTGTGGCCGTTAACAATGCTAACCGATTTTTGGTGAGGTCCTCTTTTACTTGAATTCCTGTAGTACGTAAATATTTACGATTTTTCAATAACCGGGTTCGATCTACATCGCGCGAAAATCGAACAAGTACTGCCGGTGGTTTGTTGGGTTGATTTCTAGAGGCGACTCTATGGCATTTGCTAATGTGCATGTCATCTATTTCGACCTTTATTTTCTTAAAAACATCCTGGATTTTTACACGCAAATTTTCATTTTCACTAACCGGAACTCTAAAAATTCTGATATTTAGATTCCTAGAGGCCTGCTCTTGATTATCGTGAGCCAATTCCATATTCTTGGTAATGGCTGCCAGGTCGCAAATTTCCTGTTGTTACTTAATTATCCGTTGTTCCTGTTCCTTAAGTTTGGTATTATATTTTTTTTTCAAAATGTTCATTACTCTATCAGCAATTGTCTGTAGAAATCGGTCAGTAAAGATTTTCTCGAGGTCATTATCTGATAGACCCATGTTGCTATGAAGATAAGACACCAAAACTAACCTCAAAACAGTAGGTATTTACACAAACACTTGGAAAAACTACAGATTTAAGTAGTTTCCAGTGGAAATTTATTTAAGCAATGGCTCAACAATGGCAAACAAACAAACAAAAGAGAGAAGAGAGTACAAAATATTATATAAATAACATTGGCAGTCGTATTGTTTGAAATCTATGTATTTCTAGATTTATTTCTGCGGCAGACATACCAAGTGAACGAGCAATTGAACGACCTTGAGCTATTCTCATGGTTAGGGTTGGGTGTCTTTTAAAAAACGTTTAAACCAATCGTAGCCTGCTAATTCTTTTTCTTGGTTAAATCCACATTTTAATCCATTCCTTTGAGAAAAGGTAAAAGCAAAGGTGTCTTACGTCTCTTGAAGTTGGAGCATAGCCAATTTTTTGTAAAGGATTTATATGACACCAGTTTAAGTTCATTTTCAATGCCTAACGACGTGGTTGGCCCAAGGCTTCCCTTTTCAAGATTTTTATTCTTTACACACCTCAGCAAGGTTAGTAGAGCGATTTTATATTCTTTAGCAATCGCATTTGCACTCTGGGTTGACTGCTGATGTAAAGCAATTGCAGCTGTTCTAAGGTCTTCTTCAGTCCATTCGCCTCTAGTTGATTTTCTGACGTACGTTCGTGGCATTTGACCTAAAACAAACATGATATATTAAGAAACTATTCAACTAGACGTACTGAACAGAAATCACTAACCAAAATAGACACAAACCTGAGGAAAAAGATGTGTTACAAAATTTGCAGTGCAATTTAGATAAGGCATATTACCCCATACAGATCTCGGCATTTTACCCCAACCCTTAGGTGTTAGATGCCAAACTCACAAATCAAATAATAACCCTTTTTTCATTCAAAATAGCACAGGAGTATTTTAATGAATGCCAAAACCCTACATAAATTATATTAGCACAAACAAAAACAAATTAAGACTCTATATATTATCACATATTTCATTTCTATCGTACAAAACTTACCGGCATAAAAAACACAACATCACCTCATGGCACAGTTGCATGCACTTAAACGCTTCGAAAACTATTCGACATTCTGGAATAATAAACACAATAACAACGTGGCTCTATATGTGGCGCGATCTGATGAGTATTGTCCAAAATACTTAGATTAGGCATCTTCCTCCCAAGTACCTTACACACATACACATACGTATGACGTAAGATTTGGGAAATTTTGTTTCGACAAGGCTAGGCTTGTCGTCTAATGTGATCAGTAGAATAAACACTTTTTTTAACATTTTATAACATTTCTACTCAATATCTTCTTTATAACATTTCTGCTCAATGAGTTGTTAGCAAAAAAAATAAAAAATCAGATTGGATATATTGATATATTTATACAGGGTGGTCCGAACTGTATTCCGGAAACTTCGGCAGCATATTCTGCAGATAAAAATAAGTAAAAAAGTTCGTATAAATGTATGTCCTAAAATGCTTAGTTTTAGAGATACAGGGTGTAGAAGTTACAATTTTATTTCGATTTTTTCCAAATAATTTCTGAAGTAACGTAAATATTTAGATGAAAATTGGTGTCTCGGAGTTTTTTGACACGAAAAATTTGATTTTCATGTCAATATGACTCCTACTTGTAGAGGGCGCCGCCTACATATTTTTAACTGTTATGAAGAGTAATCATTTTTCGTCCGTACCTGTATAAAACAACTGAGTAAAAAAATATGCATTTATAACGTTTTTTACGTAAAAAATGTCTCTTAGTTAAAATCGCTACGAGTATCGCTACGGCGTTCTCGAGATATTTGGAATCGAAATTATCAAAACCTGTCATCTTTGTCATAAATTAAGCTTGTTGACTAAATAGTTATTAGGCTGAAATCATAAATTTGAAATGTTTTTGTGCTAAAAGTTCTTTATCGTCATTTTTTCTCAGAAAAATTTAACATTAATTATTTATTAATTTTAGTCAAATATATTCAAATATTAATTTTAGTCAAATTTATAATTTCAGTCAAATATCTGTCTACTCAACATGCCTATTTTTTGTCAATAATGACATGTATTGACTATTTCCATTCTAGATATCTTGAGAACGGTTGTTCATAGCGACTTTTACCAAGGGACATTTTTTACGTAAAAAATCACAGAAATGTATATTTTTTCACTCAGTATTTTTATACAGGTACGGACGAAAAGTTATTACTCTCCAAACCACTTAAAGCATATGCAGGTGGGGCCCTCTACAAATAGGAGTCATATTGACATCAAAATCAAATTTCTCATGTCAAAAAACTCCCAGACACCAATTTTCATCGAAATGTTGAAGTTACTTCAGAAATTATTTGGAAAAAATCGAAATAAAAATGAAACTTCTACACCCTGTATCTCCGAAACTAAGCATTTTAGGGCATACATTTATACGAACTTTTTTACTTGTTTTTATCTGCAGAATATGCTGCCGAAGTTTCCGGAATACAATTCTGACCACCCTGTATATTTTTTTTTAAAATACATGTTTCACAACAGAAATGAATGATATAATAACACTTTGTTTGTTAATATAATACAACTTTTTTTTAATTTTGATTGTTATAATATTTGCATCTGTTTATATCTTGCTATAATTCTGTTTTACTCTAGACCAGTAACTTTGAGTAACAGCATCATTTATGACAGCTTGAGTATATTCATCTTTCATTTCCTCTCATTGATATCTGTACTAGTGGTAGGCCCCAGATTGAGAATAATACTTCCTGTTGAGATCGTCAACACAGTTGCTCATCAAACTCCTTTTAATTTCTCGAAGCTCTGCTCCCGTTGGTAGTCTTGGCTGTAAAATTTGTATGTTTAAGACCTTGGCAGAGTTTTAGTGCAGCATAACTTGGGTATTTTAACGTTGTGTACCTTTATGGACACAGGACAAAAACAAAACATTTTGCGGCATGTACAGCAAAACTGCATACCATCGGATTTAAAATTAATGAAGTTTTGAATTGATTTTAGTTGAATTCTTCGTCTGCTCTGTTGTTGTTGTGAGACTTGACTGAAATCGCGATTGATCTTCAAATACCGATTTCCATTTTTTAACATTTTCAATCTAAAGACAAAACAAAAAAAATAGCATTACTTTGAGTAATTAAAATATTATTAATAAATTTACCTCTTTTGATCAGACCATAAGTGAAAAGTGCCATTAAGTAGATTGCTCTTAAGAAATTAATCGTTATAGCCCCAGGGTGGTGTGTTTGTATATAGTTAAAAATCCTTTTATCGTCGTATGGACTAAGAGTTGTTTTAGTTTGTGCAATGGTAAATACGTTGTTTTTCAGATCTGATATAATTTTGTGACACTTCAAATATGCTATTGTTAAATACGTATTCATAATAATCATTAAAAGATATAAATTTTAAAGCTGACGATCCAATTCCTTTGGCTTTTTTAACAATTCTAAAAATTGAGAGCATTATTAGATATTTCTTTTCAATACCCCAATGTTTTAAATCTTCAAGTTTTTAGTTTTATCTTTAAAAACGTTTAATTTTAATAGTTTTATATATAAAGTTACACAACGATGAAAATTAAGTTGAGAAATATAATAGTCTGCTTCAAATTTTTACCATTTACCAACCAACTTCGGTATTTTTTTAAATTCTCAGTAGTTTTACCAAACGCTGCGTTATTCATTCGTTTGAAAATATTCTTTTCAAATTCATTTTTAATTTTCTTCTTTGATTCTGTATTTAGATCGATGTATTTTTTCAACCAAGATGACAGTTGAAATTTTAAGCTTCTATGAATTTTTCCAATTTTAATACCTAATGCAGCCTGTTTTAAGTTTTTATAGTGAATTATGTACTTTTTTATTGTAGAGTGTTGTCAATAATTTGGATGTAAGAGACGATGAAGTTGGTTAGGTTATGCTGGCACTAAGTGTTCAGGACATAGTGGTAGACCTTTATGAAGATTAAACAAATCTTTCGGATAATAAATATCTACTTCTAAAATATATCCGTACCGACTATCATTAGGTTGATTTAAAATATTTTCATTGTATATATCTATTTCAGATATCCATTGAACATTTTCAGCATGTAGGGAAAAACTCATTTCAGCTCGATAGAGATTGTTTACATCAAGATATATGAGATAAGATGAAGCTTCGTTTGAATTATACTCTGTTCCCATGTTATTATTGGCCTTACCGCAACCATTCGAACATTGTGAAATGCCACTTCTTATTCCTTTTTTAATAAATAAAATTATATCAGTTTTTACAACATAAGTAAAAAGTTCTAACTCAACTTGAGTAATTTTAGCATACTATCAAATGCAAGACTAGGGGCCTATATAAACTCTAAACTATCAAGTAGTAAACATACATAGTACCGTATGATCGAATAAAAACGGCGTCCAGTTGGCTTGGAAATGACGATCGATGACATTTCCCATATAAATTTACATATAAAATGACAGCGATTTTCTTTTCATAGCCATCGCTGACGCCTTTTTTATTCGATCATATGGGAGTTTACATAAACAAACATACATAGTAGTAATACAAACATACGTTGTAAACTATCAAGTTTATAAGTATCTAAAAACAGTTTTCTAAAGTTTTCGAATACATATAATAACAGTAAAACATACGTTTTTAGATATAATTCAGCGCATTCCCTGAGGTTTTTTATATTAAATATTTTCTACACGTTACATGCGTGTTCATAATCCTTTTGTGAAATACCCGATTCATTGATTTTACTATACAAATTTTCTAGAGGTGGTAAATATTGTTCTTGTAATTTTTCCCATCAGTCAATGTAATCATAGGGAAACACTTCTTTCTGAATAACTAGATTAAATTGTGTTTCGTTCCTGTAATGCTTTCTGGTTAGGTTGTAGCATTACAACTTTTTGATCATTATCCAAATAAGAGGATACTTTTTCTAAGCTACTAGTCATAAAGCTATACGAATTCAGCAATCTAAAATTGATATTTGTCTCTTTTATGTATTTTGTAAATGATATAAATTTTTCTTAATTTACGGATAACAAATGAATAACTCCAGCGATTTCAGTACAAAGGACCTTAACAGTAGCACTAGGACCAGGACTGGACACCGGGAGAATGTGGAACAGGGGGGTTAGCGACTAACCCCAGGTTTTCTTAAAATCGAAACGGGGGCTAGCGACTGACCCCACGTTTTTTTAAAAGTTGGATAAGTTTTTAACGTAAAAAAAGTTTAGAGAACCCAAGGATTTTAATTAAAACTAATTTAAATTAAATAAACATTTATTTTTTATCAAATTTAACGAAACAGTATTCAAATCGTATATAAAAGTGCAAAAAAAACCTAAACATTACAATTTGTGGAATTTATTGGTATGGTAATTTGCTCGCTGACTGTATGCCTGGGGCAAATATACGAGGCATGTTTTTTAAGTAAGTTTTGCGATTCCGCCGCCGCAGCGCTACGGTCGGCGTTCCGCGCATGCGCGCTGGCTACCTACATCTCTTGCCTATGCACAGACGCCAGTACAGTCTGATTCTTCATTGTATACGTTGTTTATTGAGTGTTTAAGATGCCTCCGACAATCGTGAGCCCCGCCGATTGTGAAGTACGGGCTGTCATACGATTTCTTAGTGCTAAAGGCGTAAAACCGATCGATATTCATCGTGAGATCTGTGAAGTTTACGGACAAAACATTATGAGTGATGGAATGGTAAGGAAATGGGTGAGAGCATTTAAAGATGGCCGTACAAATGTGCATGATGAAGAACGGAGTGGGCGTCTTTCGGTCGTTAATGAAGATTTGGTGCAGAAAGTGGACGAAAAGGTGAAAGAAAATAGACGCTTTACAATTTCATCATTGTGCGACTACTTTCCTCAATGTTCTCGTAGTGTTTTGTATTGCATTGTGACCGAGAACTTGAATTACCGGAAATTGTGTTCACGTTGGGTTCCGAAAATGTTGACGGATTTGCACAAAACCCAACGTTTAGGCAGTGCATTGACTTTCCTTGAGCAGTACCACAATGAAGGTGAAGATTTTTTAGACAAAATTGTTACTGGTGACGAAACATGGGTGGCCTACGTCACACCAGAATCGAAACAACAGTCCATGGAATAACGCAGTCAAAACAGTTGTGATACAGTGGTTAACCAGTCAGGCGGCAGAATTTTATGAGGAGGGTATTGAAAAACTGGTGCCACGTTATGACAAGTGCCTCAATATTCACGGAAATTATGTAGAAAGGTAGATTAAGGTACAGGCTTTCATGAAAAATAAAATTATTGCGATATCTTTGCACGTTTTTTTTAATTCCAAAACGGTACTTACTTAAAAAACATACCTCGTACTTTTGGCAATTAGAGCATGCCTTCAGATATTTTCTATCGGCCGACCTTGGACAAAAAAAATCTTCCTTTTTTGGGAATATTTTGCACAGCGGATCGAGTAGCTGGTCCAATTGATTTACGACGAACATGACCTCTTGTCATAGGCTGGTCTTGTTGACATTCAAATCCAAAAATTTTTAAAGCAGCTACAAATTTATTTTGAAGTCCCCTTTTTTTCGATTGCTCATATTTATTTGGCACAACTCTTTGCCTAAGCATTTAAAAAAAACTTTTCATCCTGATTTTTGTTTTGGATTCTCTCTTGCCCAGTTCTCGTTAGCTTTTATGAAAAGAATATAGGAGTTATAACTAACTATTATATCGATCACATTAAAAAAAACACCATCATATCAAGCGTATCGACGCCGACTTTGGTGGAGTTATAGTACAAAATAATTTCTAGCTTGTCATTTTACACTTGCATGTTGTGTTGCCAGCACAGTGACGACCTTCTTCTTTTTTGGCACATAACTTACAAGTGTTTCCCGGTCGCGAAAAGCAAAGCGAATTGTGCCAGGGGTTGCATCCTTCAAAGATTGTGGTCTTAGTTCTGGTGGGACGTCTTTTCTGTTACTCATTATCGTTCCCACGACAGTAAGATTTTGATCTAACAAAGCATTTGCTGTTGGGAGAGATGTAAATTTTCTGTCCATTGTGTTGTTGCGACCACTGTTATGCAATTTTGCTAATGCTACAAGACGTTTTACAACTTCCGGACCACTATTGTATTATTTGGGCTGATTTATTACTTTTGCAGCAAAACAATAGTAATTTTCTGAATCACAGAGCACATTAGCTTCAATTCCGTATTTACTAGGTTTTGTAGGAATATATAAACGAAATTTACATCTTCCATGAAAAGTTATAAGCTCCTCGTCTATTACAACTGACTCTGAAGGAGCCAAAAAGTCTGGAAATTTGCTTTGTGACTCGCTCCCTTATATCTCTTGCTGCAGCAAAGTCATACTCTTTACGAATATCTCAAGTAGCTTGATCATCAAACCTCATACATTTTCGGAGTAGTTGGACACGAGAATGTGAAAACGTAGCACGTCGATAAGTGGATCTTTATTTTGCTTTTAAGCACCTGCTGTTATCAAAAATCCCATGTATCCTAATATTTCATCCCTTTCAAAATTTCTTGATTTTGTATGAAAGAAGATTGCGGAGTGCTTTCTTTTACAAGGGCGAGTTTCTCATTCGTATTGTTACGTTTTTCGTCGGTTCCGTGTGGATAGAAAGTCACAATTTATTTAAACACTATTTATTTAACATTATTTAACAAAAACAATAACGATAAAAGACTTAAAGAACTATTTACAAACGATTTATAACTAAGAATTTATTTTGAATTTTAGCGCGTCAACTGTACTTGTCTATTTATAACTGCCCTCTCTAGGCCACAGCCGCCGGCTTTTATACCTACAGCTAAAAGAACTCTAGAATAGTCCATAGATCGTTAGGTGCACAGAGAAGGTTTCGATTGTTCTCGTATGTACTACTCCATTCCAGTGGAACTCATTTCTTCTCGAATCTTCGAATGAATCATTACGGTGTCTATTCTGTAATGCGATGTTAAGGTCATCCGAGGGCGGGCTATATAGTTAGGTTAGGTCGAGTCCACACCGGTCCGCAACAGTATATTGCAAAATAAAATCAATGATATCATCATCGAAAAAGGGTCGGAACGCTTCAATCGGCAGCTTAGGATTTATTCCGTTTTTTAGACCTGGCGCTTCTCTCATTACATTGGCAACTATTTGCCTTCGTCGAGTAATGGGTATAGATTTCCATGTCAGACCTGATACAGAAATCATGTCAGAATTGGTTTGATTTATAGGTCGTTGTCGTTTTTAGGTCGTGGACGACGTCTTGCGAAGACGTCGAAGATACTGTGAGGTTGATTAACTGTAATCCGCTTTTTTTCTCTTTGTGAATACCTGGATACTTGATGTAAGGCTTCGATTGTCAAATTATTGGAAGCAACGTTCATTGTATTATTTGTAACAGTCAAATTTCCTCGCAACGACCTCTGTGTGCTAGCTCATAAAATATCGCAAATAGCTATTATTTTTGCATCATGGAGGTGATTGACAGAATCTCAATAAATACAAAATTAAACTTCCCCCAGTATATCTAAATTAACGTGTTTTTTTTATTTCATATTATAAGAAGTTATTAAAGGTGGTTCGTTTTGAAATGAAAGCACTGTATAATTATTATATTGCTTTTTATTCACTTTCTGATTCAGATGAATCAGAAGGCACATCAATATTGCAACTTTTAATTAAGTTAAGCGCTTCTTTGTCAAATTTAAGTTTGCTATTATTTTTCTGTTTTAAAGATAGTGTTGAAATATATGAATTAGATGAAAGCAAAAAGTAATTAAATAAATCCCGATTAGTACTTTCAGCAGAATATTTTCGTGCTCCATGTTCCCTAATAAATTTAAAATCCTTGTTCTTTGCTTCTTGTGCTTCCTCCCCTAGCTGACCAATAGGAAGTATGGCATTTGCTATAATTTCTGCTCCATGAATAAGTATTTTGTGTACACTTGGTGGCATAAAATACCATGGATACAAAGATACATAAAGTTTAACTGTATCCATAGTACATTGCGAAATTTAGCAACGTCAATTTTAAAACCAGATGAAATTGCCTGAAGAATTACGTAAAATCGCCTCATTAGTTCTTCGCTAACTCCGGTTATTTGTGACAACTTTTTAAAGTTTCTGAAAAAATCCTAGCAATATTTCCAGTATTAGTAGATCCATAACCAGGTTTTGGCCGATCTACTAAAATTCCTAGTTCCTTTTTAAATGCGTCAACTATCTGATGTTTCCTAATTTTTACTTTCTCTTATCTCCTTAGTTATCCCCTTTAGCCTGATAGAGCTTTATTTCGATTCGATAACCAATATGCAGGCAACATTAAAACAACCGAATCCAGGCGTGAAGAGTTGAGAGTCCAAAAAACTTAATCTTCCTTTATTAATAATCTTCTCGTCAAAATTTAGAACATTCATTTCTTTGGTGTAGCATGATAAATATAACAGGTTTGACTTGATTTAGTGCTTGTTAAAGTATTCCATACTTTGCCATTGTGTTGCCGATCATTGTCAAAAATAGTTGAAATGAAATTGTTTTTTGTTCAAAAATAAAATTATCTATTTTCCTAAGTTGTTTCTGTATATTTTTTGTCTCTTTCCCTGTAAGTTCTGGAGTTTCTTTTGCAAATATAAATTTGATTGCTCTGCAGAACCTCGTAGATGATGGAACCGGGTTTTTTCCACGATATTTTTGTTCTATCTTGTGCATCCTGTAGCTGAAGAGGAACTAATGATATTATAATTACTGAAGAATCATCTTCTTAATTATCTGCCTATAGTTACTTTGGCCAGAACTACCGTCTATTCCCCATTTACAAAAAAGCACAAATCTATTACTGGAAACAGATCTCAAAACTTCTTGCATCTGACATATTCTCATTGCAGTAAGATGAAGTAAATCCTGCAACCTCACTTCGACTTCAGTCGGAGAAATTTTTAGTGCTCTTGGATCTGAGTAACACGAGAGCTTATCCTTCAAAATCTTATGTCAGGAAGGATAGATATTAGCGTTGCACTTTTTTGCCGATTCTCTGTATTGCAAATATGATCTCTTGCTGCTTTTCGTATTAACAATTAAACCTAGGGCTTCCTCTGGTGTCATCGGCACGACTTTTGGCATTTCCACGTTTTTATAGACTCCTTTGTATTTTTTCCATGGTAGAGCTTGCCTTAACAACATCTTCAATAATATTAGCCGCTACTCTTCTACCTTGTTTTCGTAAACTCATTTGCGTAGCAAATAAAATTTCATCACCAGAAGTTGAAGTAAGAATTTTTTTAATTTTCTTCTGTTTAGCCCTTGTACCACAGTCATGAAAATTTTTTGATGACCTTCCCTTGCCCTTTGACTCACTGTTTTTTTCAACTGAAAGGAAGCTAGGTTTGATTTTTAGATTTAAATTTTTCCTGATCTCTGCGACATAAATTCCAGCGTCTCTCCAGGTTCTTGATAATGTTTAAAACATTCTTTCGCTCGAAGCGACTTCCATTATCGCGCAAATAATCACAAATATCGCCTAACTTATTTTTGCGACTTAAATGCCTTCGAGTCCTCCATTTTTCATAAATATCCATAAGTTAGAAGAGGAGTTAAAATTAGGGATAAACGAGGGGCACTTAAATTATATATAATTTTAAAGTCTATTTGATATGCTACAAATGCACGAGGAAGAAATTGCGTGCAGACATATGCCTTTTTTGCATACTAAAATATGTTGTATCCTATTTATATATTTACAATTTTTTAAATAATTATTTTCTATTGGTTAAATAATATTAACTTACCAGGTATAATTCCAAATAATAAGTAAAAACCTAGGAAGCTATTCAATTAAAAAGAAAACAGCGTAGCCGAAAATCAAAACAAAACATGTATGCTACTTTTTCTTGATAAGAAGCAAATACCAAATTAGCCTGTTTTAAATAAACATGCGGCCCCTTATCTCTTTCATTTGGTACTATTTCTTGTATATTCACATTCCATATATATTTATAAACAAATTTAAAGTCTGGTTAAAATAAAACAACAAAACAGTGAACCACAGCTTGAACCACAGTGCGGCGCGGCGTGGCGCTGCGCCTACTTGGAGCAAATACTGTCGAGAGGCAAAATAATGTTTTGGTCTTGGAATATTAACTTACCTGTTTGCTTAGCAGAATACATGTAAACAGAATGAAGAAAATTAATTATATTTGAACCTTAGTATACTAAATTACATTATTGTGAAAGAAAATCAAGAAGATTGTTGCTCTGCTTAGTTAATATGAAATGTGTGGTTGTGACGTCCAACTAAAATAGTCGTTATTCCACGTAAATGAAGTGCGCCATTTAAAAAAAGATGTATTGCAGCGTGTCCAGATATATAAAACAACTATTTAAAATGATTTATTATGGAATTATGGAGTTTCTTAATTTTTTAAAAAATATCGGAATATGACGATAATTAGGGCAGTGACGGTAACTGGGCATTTACCATAGTTTCTTCTTTCGTTTTTGTGACAGTAGTTGTTGTTTCCTTAAACACTTCAAATGTATCTATTGATTTCGGGTAACTGTCCTTGAGATGATTGTATCCTTGATTGTATGCTCCTTGTTTGATTTCGGAAAAGGCCAATATCGACTCTGAAATTCAGCACAGAGCAGCGCCTCAAGAGCATTCTGGAAATTAAAAGACAGGGTTTTCAACAATCATGACTTGAGTACAAAAACGAAATTTGCAGTGTACCGAGCGATAATAATTCCCACCATGTTATATGGAAGCGAAACCTGGGTGCCGTACCGCCGACACATGAATGCATTAAACAAGTTGCAACAGAGACATCTTAGACAACTCTTAAGAATAAAATGGTTCTATCATGTCTCGAACGTATCGGTCCTTGAAAAAGCTAACTGCGAGAGTATTGAAGTCATGATTACAAAGTCCCGCTTAAGATGGGCTGGTCACGTATGCAGAATGCAAGAAAACCGCATACCAAAATCTCTGCTTTACGGTGAGCTTGTAGACGGTAAGAGGAGGCCGGGTGGACAACTCAAAAGGTTCAAGGATATTTTCCACGAACACTTAAAAGGAATTAACAAGCAGAATGAGTGGGAAGAGGCAGCTCACAATAGAACGGAATGGAGAAGAATTGGAAAGTCAGTTAACAGCGACAACCAAAAAGTAAAGAAGCAACAAAGCAATGAGATTTTTGAATGTCTGGACTGCGGTAGACAGATAACATCACGTATCGGGCTTTTCAGTCACAGAAAAGCTCATGAAAGAAAAAGCCTTGCGTGACCATCTTCTGATGCGTGTCAAATACTCGTCAGCGAGTAATGGCGGTATGTATGTATGTATGCTCCTTGTCATTTCGATATCATCTGGGTTCACTAGAACCACTTTTACTGTAGACGACTTTGTCTTCAAGGGGTTTCCTACTTTAATCTCAATATTTATAAAAATGTCTTCTGTCCAGGTAGATTGCGCTGGTGCAGCCCATTCCTCATATGAGCTAATATTGCTTAAATTCAGTGGCTCAGGTTGCGTTTGATTGCTGCACGTTGTCGTTTGGGTGCCAGCTTTAGTTTTATCGGGCTTGGCTATGGTAAGAGTACTAGATACTTCTTCTAGATTAATACGCTCTGCTATACGTCCTAGTTTTTCGACACTTTCCTTAATATCTTTTCTCGTCTTCTGATTGACTTTTAACAAGTATGTTAGCGTGTTTAGCTCTGTTTTAAGTTTTGCCAATATCAATTATTTTACATCTGGGATCTCTTCAGGTGTTCCTGATAGATCTTTGCTGAGTAGACCTGGTGGTGTCCTCGCAATGCTTGGCCTTCTAGCAAAACTTCTCAGAAGTTTTCCAATGTCAAATGGTTGATTATCCCCCTAGAATCCATGGGACAGCTCTTTGATAAGGAGTGGGATTGCCCGGCCTCGCCGGAACCCACCTGGGGTATTTTATTTTTTGTTTTATCTTCCATCTTCGATTTTTGAATTTTTAACCTACTGCCAGGTTTTTGAGCTGTTCTTAGTTTCGCTGCTCATCTCAGACCTTACTGGCAAGGTTGGACCAAGAAGCATTAACGCTTCCGCCGGCATCGCTCATCAAATCATTGCAGTTACTATGCCCCACCACCACGACAAGGTCTCACAGCTCCACGGTGGGGATCTCTGGTTTACATGTGTAGTAAATCGCAGGTAGCGCAGGTATCTGTTCTCGGCTTACGGAAACTTAAATTGGAAAATTTCTTTTTAAAAATTTCAAAGTAAAAACGATAGGTTACTATAGAATCAGGATGAGCTTCCTTAAACGCCGAGTAAAGTCTATTTATATTGAGATCGAAGCTCAGATATTGCTTGTCGCTTTTCGAGCGGTTGTAATGTCCCATGTCTCTGGGAAATTCATTAATGTGACTAATAAATTCTTTATCTTCTGGTGTGAACTTCCTGTACAGCTGTTTATTACCTCTCCTTTCTTTGTATACTGTGTCTCCTTGTTTTTTCAACTTAAAGTTTGAATTTGTCTCGGAGTTATTCCAAACACCGCGCAAAAAGTCTTTCTACACACTTGTAAGATGTTGCCTTCTCCATTAGGCAAGGTGAAGGATAGCGTAGCCTGTCTCTTGATCTCTTCTGGTCTCTCGTAGGTTCCATGCCTTCTCCTCTTGATAGCACATACGTGTATGAGACCCATTGCATACGTATTTTGCTTTACATGGTCATTCAAACCGTAAAATTCGTGGAAGAGATTTAATTTTTGTGCATGCGATATTGCTTTACAATTTAAATTGCATTTGCACAATACCTGGAACAATATAAATAAAGTTGCAGAATCACTACCGAAAAACAAAAATGTCCGACTAACCTTATTTCCAGGAGGCTGTGTAGCAGGAACTTTCATGTTTTTTCTTGTAAAATATTCTTCTCCAGTACTTTTTTTTTGCCGTACTTTTTGCTTACTGCCACGTCTCGTAGTCGAACTAATGTCAGTATCCACCATTCTAGTATTTATTGTAAAACTGTTCGGAACGAGATAAACAAACACATCGAAACTGCCACTTGAGGCAAAGAAAACAATGTAATATTAACTGGCACTTACCACATTTTTTACCGGCGGTGTTTTGGCGATCGACAAAGGCGCACTCTGCTGGGATTTTTTCTATTCAGTTAATGACCGTGGCGCTTTATATATATTGCTGGTTATGGCACATAGAACATTTTACAAGTAGTATAAAATAAAAAACCCATATTTTGGCACTTAGCACATTATTTATTTCAAGTCTTCGCTTGTGCATTGGCAGAGGGGACTACATTGAATTAGATGTAGGAAATTTCAATCCACAACCAGATGTAGAGAGAGTAGAGCCAGATAGAGAAATTCACTTAAAAAGACAAGGGGAGAGGAAGAGGGATTCTATTAAAGACACTTTATACTATTTATAAGTGGTTTATTATTAAAGGAATAAACACATATTGCATCTTATTTAATAAAATATAGAATGTTTGAAAAGTACATATTTTGGAACATTGTATACGTGAAAATAAGTGGTGTTACATATTTTTTTTTCTAAAGCGCCTCTGGTCTCTGGGTCAGCATGGGCCTGAAGGAGTACCGAGTGATACATATAAATCTTTTTAAACAAGGTAAAACCTCTACAAAAAAATTAACAGAAAACTTAATTCCTAAAATTAACAAAAAATATATTTTTAAATCAAAAGACATCTATAAAATTTAATTATCATCAATGTTTCTAGCAGTCTAGCATTTTGTACTTTATAGTTTTCTACTTATAGGGAGAATATACAGTGCGTTTTGTTAACTATGCCCTCAGTCTTCTTTGGGTTAATAAGCTTGACTAATTTTTATTCAGTTCGTTTATTTGATTAATATATAAAATGTATTTAAACGTGAAATATAATAAGAAAAAATTTCGTGTGTGTGTGTCTTCTTGGCGTTCGAGTGTCGAGTCTGCTGGCGATCATAGAAAATAACCTAACGGATAAGAAAGGAATCTACGTGTTAATTTTTTGACGCTACATAGTGGCGCCATCTAGTTGAGCAGCGCGTACTATTCATTAAATGGCGGGAATATAGCGCTAAAAGCAAAACTTATAAATTGAAATTTTATAAGCTAAACATTAAATCTGCTATAGCAAAATGAACAAATTGAACTTATGCCGACAAGTACAAATTATTCTACTTTTGTTTCGTTTATTTATAAACAAAAAAATATTTTTTTTATTTTAGTATTTTTCGTATATATATATATATATATATATATATATATATATATATATATATATATATATATATATATATATATATATATATATATATATATATATATATATATATATATATATATATATATATATATAGGGGTGAGTTTCCTACGATGTTCTCTATGGGCATCTCGGAAATTACTGGAGATAGAGTCGGTTAAATGGGGAAAGAATTGCAGTTTTGTGGGGTCATAAATATGCGCCTTTCAGATTTTTGAAAAAGTTCATGGCTTACTAGATATTTCGAAAAAACAAATTTTGGCTATTTTAAAATTGTCCCTAATTCCATTACAATCTATTTTAGACAAAAGTGTTCAGATAAAAGTTGTAGATAATCACATTCCTAATGAGTTTGTGTTCTCCGATTTTTCATAAAACCTGTCATTTTTTGACATATGACACAAACATACGTTTTTTAAATGGAAACCATAGTTGGCTATGACTTCATAAAAAGCGCCATTTTTTAAGCTTTTCAGCAATATAAGCTATAATATGTTTCTTTCACAAAATTACTGAGTTATAGCCAATTCTTATCTTTCTTGACTAATTTCACTTAGTTAGCCATGGAAACAAGTTATTGTCGTTGCTCTCAGAAATGTGAAATTGTGTCACATCCAATCTTTGTAAATTAAAATAAACAAAAATTGTAAACAAAAATTTTTCAAATGAAGAAAAGCGTGTAGGATTATTGGTTCAACTTTTCTTGGCCATACAGGATACTTTGACCGGTGAAAGTTACTTACGTTTTTTAGAGAACGGTTTTCAATGGTGTTCAAATTTTGTTGGGATTTATAACTTATAAAAAGACAAAATATGTTATTAAACGGCTCTTTACAGTTTAGATTACACAAACTAAAACTGAAAAAAATAATAACACTACGTACACTTTAAGTTATTTTAGAAAATGTTCAAAAAATCCACAATTATTTTGAGTACATAAATGCATCTTTTTACAACTGAATTTCTAGCTATTGTCGCAGAACGACCGGTCGACTTAATTAAACTTCTCCTGTTCCGCCTCTTCGAGTGCCTCTCTTAATTCATAAGTATTTTTGTAAACCTTGTTGTTAACCATACCGCATAAAAAAATCTAAAATGGATAGGTCAGGTGACCGAGGAGACCCATGCAATTGGTCCACCTCCCTGAGTCTACATAATTATGATATAAATAATTTTTTAAATAACACTTCTTTCATTGTGGGGGGGTTGGTGCGTCATAATGAAGTCATGTAAGAGAGTTCCAACATAAGTCATGTTGGAACCACTGTATTAATGCGCGAGTATCTAAATTTAACTTATCTAACATGTCTTGAAAACCGTTTTCTAAAAAACGTAACGTTCGCCGGTCAACGTATCCTCGAAACTGTATGGCCAAGAAAAGTTGAATCAATAATTCTACACGCTGTTCTTCATTTAAAAAACTCTTATTTACAATTTTTGTTTATGTTAATTTACAAAGATTGGATGTAGACAATTTCACATTTCTGAGAGCAACGACGATTGTACTTGTTTCCATGGCTAACTAAGTGAAATTAGTCAAGAAAGATAAGAATTGGTTATAACTCAGTAATTTTGTGAAAGAAACATATTATAGCTTATATCGTTGAAAAGCTTAAAAAACGGCGCTTTTTATGAAGTCATGGCCAACTATGGTTTCCTTTAAAAAAACATATGTTTGTGTCATATGTCAAAAATGACAGGCTTTAGAAAAAATCGTAGAACACAATCTCATTAGGGATGTGATTACCTACAACTTTTATCTGAAAACTTTTTGTCTAAAATAAATTATAATGGAATTAGGGACAATTTTTAAAATAGCCAAAATTTGTTTTTTTCGAAATATCTAGTAAGCCATGAACTTTTTCGAAAGCCTGAAATGCGCATATTTATGACCCCACAAAACTGCAATTCTTTTCCCATTTAACTGACTCTCTATCTCCAGTAGTTTCCGAGATACCCATAGAGAACATCGTAGGAAACTCACCCTGTATAAACGATAAAATAATTTGTAGATGTTAGCTCAAAAAATTGGTCATTTTAGCTTTAACAGATTTATTGCATAGACTTTTATTAATAAGTAGGGATTGTATTATTGATTAATCTTTTTTTACTTATGACAATTTGGCGAAGTAAAATAAAACACAAAAAATAAACACAATTAAATATTATATATATTACAAATACAATTATATATTATTTCATTTATTTTTCAAACGTTTCATACGTCTGTACGCCTCAAAACAATTCATTTCTAATATATTTTTGCTGTCAGGATTCAGCTTACCCATTAATATATTATTTAATTTTTTAACATAATTATATATGTATATTTTGACAAAATGGGTGAAAATAAAAGTTTCTATTTCCTCTCTGTGAGGGCACTCTTTAAAATTAAAATTTATTTTGCACCTTAAAACGGATATAATTCGGACTCGTATATTGGTTTTATCAATCGCAGAAGGTACGTAGCTTTATAGCATTTCATAAATTTTAATAATATTTTTTATAAGGTCAACATTGGCATAAACTAATTTTTTTACAAATGGGTCGTATTCTTTAATAGACATAAGTTTGTGATGAAATTCATTAATATCTGCGTTGTTGTGTAACAAATTTAATTTACAAATGTCACAACCTGTTATTTTTTTAAACAAATCAAGATATATAAATCCACTGATGTAGCTTAATGTAGCCTTTTCAGTTTGTGTTACATCTTGTAATGTAACTGCAGGTGGATGCCTGCGATCAGGTACTTGAATTTACTGATTATCTTTATTGCTGTGTAGCATTTCCCTTAATGTGGACAAACAATGTGACATATCGTCTTCACAATTTGCTGTTTGAGTAAAAGTTGTTGCTTTTTAAAAACTAGCAAAAGCAGCACATGTAGGATTTGTATTTCTAATCGGCTGTCCAAAATAAAAACAAAGTAACTGACATTTTTTAAAAAATTATTTTTTACATTAATGGCACTTACTGCGTTCTTACGGACATTTTGGTATTAAAATTTCTACAATCGGATAATAAATAACGAAGTTATTATACTAGCCAAACAAAGTAACTGCAGTCGTTACTATGCGTTTTCGAATTAAAAACAAAGTAAACGTATTTTGCGATATTAAAAAGGAAGTAACTGAATTGCAGTTACATCGTTTTTATCTTGGAATGTGCGTATCGTAAGTATCGTGGGATAACTTAAAAACAAAGTAAGTCTTAGTTTGTTTTTAAGTTGTTACCCCTTATAACATTAAAAATCACTACTAAACGATGGTTTTTTTACGGAAGTTAGTTAGTATTCAAAGAGGGGAAGGATGGATTGGGGAAGGATGTCTTAAACTTATTTAAGCAAAAGATCGAAAACCTTGGTCCATCAAGTACTGTTCTTAATTAAAAATAAAAACATTTTTTTTCATGCCTATCTTCCAATTTTGGAGAAAGATGTGCAAAAATGTATGGACATAATCCTCTTCTATTGTACCTAATAAGTAATTAAAACTTTTTCCCCATAAACTCATTTGTTTTAAGCGGCTTGGTAAAAATCACAAAAACTGTTTTTTCTCGATTACAAGAAATTTACAGTTACTTGATTTTTATTTTGGACAGCCGTAATGCCATATTGTCTTATTTGACAAAAGAAATTTTCGAGCGGATCTTGGTTAAACATGCGTGGAGCAAATGCTTTGAAACCATGAACCATTAGAATTCTATTTATTTGTATATAAATCCCTTGATTGATTATCCAACCATTTAATACTGGTGGCTTGGATCTATTTGTTGGTTTTGATTTTATAAATTCCATGGCTTCTTAAACATTTACTGCGCTTCTCCAAAACCTAACATGGGCTGATTTATTGGACACAAAACCTCTTAATAGTTTTCCTACACTTGACTGTCCAAAACTACCATTAGTGCTGTCAAACAGGATATCAAAAAATATTAATAATTCGGCAGTATCTAATGCCTCTAATCTCTAAGTGCATACTCGCATCCAACTCTGAAGCTCCATCAGCGGATTTTATTCCTGATATTGCACAGTATTTTATTGCAGATGCCACTGTTGTCCTAAATATTTGTGCTGCAATAGAAACTTTCATTTTTCTCATTTTATCTTTGTAGATATGTTGATCTGTTATTTTTCTCATTACCCGTATATTATTAGATTTGTCTATATTGTAGGCTTTAATAATATGTGACCACGATCCTAACATTTTTTTATTATCTACAGTAAATGACAAATTTTTGTTTAAAACATTATTTCTTGTGCTTTTTACAAGATGTGGTGGATCAAAAAGTGGTAAAACTGGTCTATCCTTTATGTAAAGCACTGTATCATCCCGATTTTCATTGGTTTGAATCATCGTGAAATTAATTTCGTCCAAGCGTGCATTTACCGATTGTACAGTAATTTGACTTTTGGTTTCTGTTTTACCCATTTTGGCACTAAAGCACTAATTATTACAAAAGAAGATTCACTTTTTAAATTATATAGGTAAAAAAATAGGTACTGGCGCTTAAATTACTTAAATTATAGAATTTATTAGCCGAAGCACACACACACACGTGTTTATCAAGCCAAGAGCGCCATCTTTTTCTGTTCTGTTCAATTATGGTTATATTTTCAGTCTTCGGAATTTAAAAAGTTTTGCAATGCAAATGAAAAAATTTTCGATTTTGAGGAACACAGCTATTAGACCAAAGTATAATCCGTTCCAACTATGGCGTGGTTGAATCATTGACATTTCTTTTAAGAATTTTTATTACGGCATTGGCAATATGAACACCCGCTCGTCCCCATATCATTTCATGCCAAATGGCATTATAAACAACTTAAAGGTTAGTTTATATGCATTCGTAATGCGTCGTCCGTTATTCCGTTAGTCCAATAATATTCAAGTTTGAGCTGTCATTTTTGAAATAAACCAATAAAATTACATAAAATCAACGACGGACGACTCATTACGGATGCATGTAAACCCACACTTAGTTTTGTCTAGGTGGGCTGTTAAATTATAACAAGAAAGCTATGAATCGGTAATAAAAATTGATTATGTTCGCTTTGGACAAAGAAAAGGTGTTTTTTTAGAGCAAAAGCGACAACTCCGACTTTGTTATTGTTAATATAGGCTTCACGATCTCTATTTCTCTCATTGGGTGCGTTCACCAGATGACAACAGTTGAATAGTTGACTAAGCGACCGTGTTCGGTAACCATGATGACTAGACGCTGGATGTCATCTGCGATTTTCATGAAGCGCGAATAATTTATGCCATAATTTATGACATAATTGACATATGATGATCGTTTGTTGTTGTTTGTTTTGGCGGGCTATGGCTTTGTGTTACTAATAATTGTTTATTTCATTATAAAAAACGTACTATGGACCCTAATAAGAAAATATGTCATCCTACAGTTTCGAGTTTTCTAAGGAGAATCAGCAACCAGTAATTGAAAATGATAAGATAGTACAAGTATGTATACCCATGAACAAAACAGTTAAAATATAATATGTAACTCTATAAAATAGCCAAAAGATCTAATACTATTTGCATTTTTAGATAAATCTTGCGATAATTAATTATTAATATTATTTTTTTTCACTGCTCAGAGCAGGTTTAAAGCTGCCTTATCCGTCCACGGGGACAAGACAAGGTGCTATTGTTAATCACCTAGAAACGAACGAACAATGTTAGCAGCATCATCTGATTTCTGCATTAGGCGGTAAGTATTTTCAGGTATTCCAATTACGTTTAATTGTTCTTTCAGGTTGACCGGGATAATTCCAATGGCTGAAACAATCAAGGGAACTACCTGTACCGATTCCATTTGCCATATATTTTTTATTTCTATTCTCAAATCTTGATACTTTGTTAATTTTTCTGTAAACTTGCTTTGTATATTTTTGTTGTTAGGAATAGAAATGTCGATTAGTAAAACTGTTTTTTTAATTTTATTTATAAGCGTGATGTCCGGTCTGTTACTTTTAACGGTTTTATTTGTTAAGATTGTTTTATCCCAGTATATTTTGAAACTATTATTTTCAACTACGGGTGGTGGATGATATTTGTAGTAGGGCTCTTGGATTTCTCGGTCAATGTTGAATTGTTTCAGGATCTCCAAGTAGATGATCGATGCGACTCTGCTGTGTCTTTCCAGATACTTTGTACTCGCCAGATTACTGCACTCTGATAAAAGGTGTTCTATGTTTTCCCTTCCAGAATCACATCTACGGCACTTGTCTGATATATTCTCCTTTAGGATGAGTTTCCGGTAGTTGCGTGTTGGGAATCACTTGGTCTTGCATAGCCACTATGAATCCCTCGGCTTCGGGGTAGAGATAACCCGATGTTAACCAGTGCAATGACGCCACCTTTTCAATGTGATGTTGATCTAACTCATCTGGGTACCGTCCGTGTAACTCCTTGGCTCCCCAAGTAGCTATTTTATTAGTGATTGATGTAGGACTTGGAAAAGCATCATATTGTTTACTACTGAGGTTCAAGGGGGTGTAATTGACATCAGCTGAAGACACCGTGACGTAAAAGTTGCTGTTCTCGGTATAAAAGTATTCTCTGAGGCTCTTTATTTGCTCCCGACAGACATTAACAACATCCAGTAAACCTCTACCTCCAAGATTTCGAGGGAGGGTCACCCGTTCCGTAGCGCTTCTTGGGTGGTGATTTCTAAATTTGGTTAAGGTTGTTCGTACCAGGCGATTTAGGGATTCCAAGTCTATATGGGTCCATTTGACTACTCCAAAAGAATATGTAAGAACCATATTATTATTATTATTATTATTATATAGTCACGCAAGGCGTTTTCTTTCATGAGCTTTTCTGTGACTGAAAAGCCCGATACGAGATGTTATCTGCCTACCGCACTCCGGACATTCAAAAATCTCATTGCTTTGTTGCCTCTTTACTTTTTGGTTGTCGCTGTTAACTGAGTTTACAATTCTTCTCCATTGAGTTCTATTGTGAATTGATTCTTCCCAATGATTCTGCATGTTAATCCCCTTTAAGTTTTCGTGGAAAATGTCCTTATACCTATTGAGTTGTCCACCCGGCCTCCTCTTACCGTCTACAAGCTCACCGTAAAGCAGATATTTTGGTATGCGGTTTTCTTGCATTCTGCATACGTGACCAGCCCATCTTAAGAGGGATTTTGCAACCATGACTTCAATACTCTCGCAGTTAGCTTTTTCAAGGACCGATACGTTTGAGACATGATGGAACCACCGGATTCTTAAGAATTGTCTAAGGTGTCTCTGTTGCAACTTGTTTAATGCGTTCATATGTCGGCGGTACGGCACCCAGGTTTCGCTCCCATATAACATGATGGGGATTATAATTGCTCGGTACACTGCAAGTTTCGTTTTTGTACTCAAGTCATGATTGTAGAAAACCCTGTCTTTTAATTTCCAGAATGCTCTTGAGGCGCTGCTAATCCTGTGCTGAATTTCAGAGTCGATATTGGCCTTTTCCGAAATCAAACTGCCGAGGTAATTAAATTCCGCTACATATTCCAATAGTTCGCTTTTAATCACTTCTCTTTCGCCTGCTCGGCAACCTTCACTCTCCCTTATCCCTAAAACGCGCCTAGGTGGTACAGTAACCGCTAGTAATCATAACAAGAATATGACCTACCTTCGAACACTTTGGCGGCTGGTGCTTACCTAGCGCAGTACCGCGGCGATCGGCGGCTGGCAGCTGGTCACTTGGCGGGGCACTCCGGACTCGAACTCACTGTTTCGCGTACGACCACAAACTGTCGTTTTGAACTGCTGCAGCCAAGGTACTTGACTAGCGCTCCCCTCCACTCAGCCTGCACTAGCAGAGTAGGGCGAGCGGCGCGAACGGTTGGGTTTTTCGCATTAAACTATAGCGACCAAAACCGATCAAAACTCTCTTACAATATGGCAATTAAATATTTAACTTATTTAATTTAACAATTGGAACACTAATGAAGTTCATTACAATAATGATTTAACAATAAAATACATTGACTGTCATTATCAAAAGAAAATGAAGTCCCTTTTATTCTAGTATAATATTAATTAACACAATATACAGGGTGTTCTGTCCAGTAAATTATTAATTTAAATAATTTAGGAAGAATCAAACGAACACGATGTTGCTCTGAACGCTGTTTATTTTACACTCTACAACTGTAAGAAATATTTAACATTCCTACACCTATATACAAAAAACATAAAAGTTTATTTGGCTATAATTCAAATATATAACACATATCTTCCCCCAAAACAAAGACATTCCAAAAAACATTACTAACTAATCCATGAAACAACCAAATTCATACTATAAGTCTATCTGGAGCTTTAGGTTTACTTCGACGTCTTAACGTACGATCACTCTTCTCCGACTCCGAAAAACCCGACTCGACCTCACCACCATCAACCTCCTCACAATCACCTTCTATCGGTTTAACATTTGCACTATCAGTTAATGTGGTAGAATTTTACATTTAATGTTTCAATAGGTTTAATGAGCACATCATTTGAATCAGGTATATTACACAAATTATAATTTCTTTTCAATTGATTCACATGACGTTTCCATGTAAGGTAATTTGGGGTAATATGGCCCACTTTCAGCTTTTTATTCCAGTATTTTAACCTGAATGTGCAAAAAAAAGTATTCTCATACCAAAACTTTTATTTATCATCAAATGACATAAACAAATACTCTAAACAAAAACAAATATAAACGAACTGCTAAAAATAGTTTTTTTTTAATTAAATAAAAACGGGCCTTATTTTCGCCGCTTATGGTAATACGGCCCATGTGAAAATAATATGGCGAAAAATTGGCCCATACTATGGAGAGCAGTTTGGACATTCAAACTCGTCTCTGTCTTTAGCAGTAAGACCTACACAATCTTCGTGTACCCACTTTTTACATGTCGAGCATTGCCGCATATCTTCAACACGAGCCACTCCACACACAATACACATCCAGCTGGATAAGTCTTCGACGTTTTCTGTTTTCTTTGTGCTTCTAGGCTTGGAAGATTGAAGGATTCGTTGGCTGGATGACTTTTCCGAAAATAAGTCTCTCTTCAGAACCTGAGCTTTATAGTTTACTGCTTTTCGTCTTGGAGTTAGTTGTTTTTTTATGCTAAAATCTGGAGTTGGCAAAAGATTTGTCATTTTTTTTAAATTTCATCTTGTCCAGTGACAGAATGATAAGAGATCTGAGAATAAGGCTGAATAACCAAATTTGAAGTTTGCTGACCGGTAGGTTGAGTAGCAGGCTGATTAGATGACCAAGCGGCTTGAAGTGGCTAGTTGAGTAGCAGGCAGACTGGTGAAGTTAGTGGAAGGCTGAAAGGCAGACTGAGTGGCTGGATGAGTGGCAGCAGGTCGAACGATAGAGACGTCCAAAATTTTCACTTTAGAAGTTTTAGTTTTGGGCTGGGTCTCTGTTACTGAATTTTCGGTCCAAAATGAACATCCTGGTTTAGACTCTCCGGCCGGCTTCAGTTTTTTTGCTAACACGTTCAATGGCACATCGGAATCGGAATCATCTTCGATTTCTTGATTCGGATGATTAATTTCTTGAAATGTCAACTCGGATGGCGCAAAAGCTGTTTCCGGTATTACTGAGGGGTCGAAAGGAAAAATTCCTGTGGCCCTGAAACCACTTTGTATATTGGAAATACTCATGCATTGCTTCCAGACTGGATTGAGTATTTTTCCAAAATTCTATTTTTTGATCGATCTTAAATTGGTAGGATTATCTTTCCAATATCGCAAAAGTTCGGAGTCCCAGTAATGTTCAAATGCTCTGAAAACAGCTTTATCAAGAGGCTGTAACTCATGAGTGGTGTTGGATGGCAGGCAGTATAATGAAATTTCAAAATTCTCAGCTGCATCTACGATAGAAATATCGAGATGACACGATGCGCCATCTAGGATCAATAGAATTCTACCAGCTGGCTTAAATTTTGAAAAATGGTGTAGCCACTGAACAAAATTCACAGTCCTTTACAAAGATGCAACCGGGGGGGGCATTGAAAATGATGAATAAAAACGTAAAAATATAATTAGTGTTAATATGAGTGTATTACATACATATGTTTAAATAACGAACAAAAAACAACAGATTTAAAGATTCACTGAAAAAGTAGTAGTGTTAACATTAAATAAAACATTATAAATAATAATTATGCGATCGGACCTATCCGTAAAACAAGCAAAAAAACCTCGAAGAAAACAAAATAACATACAAAACATCAGGTTAACATGATGACAGATCATGATCAATGACAGATAAAGAATTCTTACGGAAAGTTAGACTTTACGATATAATTTTTTAACTGTTAAAGGCAAACCCCATTTAAACACAAAACTTTTTAATACCTACTACTGTATCTAAAAGACTTTTTTTAAATTACTAAATTCTTAGCCACGCTTCTGCTTTTCTTGGCTGTTGTGCGTCACGTCACAGATTAACAGGCTAACGTTTGCACCACAAGGCGATGCTGCAGACCACTAGGTAGACCGGTCGTAGAAATTTATGTTATACAACTTGTAGTCAATCTACACAAATATTATCAAAAATTTTTTTTCTTTTAAAATGTGTTCAGATTTTGTAAAAAGTATAAGTCAAAATCGCAAAACTTAAATTGATATGAGTTTCTTAGTTTTTAACTAATATAGTGGCGAATTACAAAAAATCTTTTTCAATGAAAATTAATGAGTTAAATAAAATAATTTAATAAATTACTAGCTTTTTCTCACGACTACGTTCGCGTTACACCTCGAATCCTTCATGCATTGATTTAAATGATTTTTTACTTCTTTATAGAGAGCTAGATAGATGTTTTTTATTTTTTATCTTTTTTTTTATTTATTAAGAGCACTAATACTCTCTTTATAGGTTATTTTTTATTCTTTGAAGGATAATTGAGGAAGATATATTTTGTTATGATGTCACTAAATAAACCCTTGTATAAAATTTTATACTATCTGGTTTATAATGTTATAGTATTGCATTTTCGTACAGCAAACTTTCATTCCCTATTCTAGTCCCTAAGGGTATAAATTTCATAAATTCGCTTTACCTTGGTGCCAACTTTTTATGTGTATAATCCAGAGGTCACCAAGTTTTATATAAATTTTTACTAACTTTACCCATTTGGTTGATGAATTTCAAAAATTTCTTCTAATTCTTTTTGTAGGATTTCATTCTTCTAGACCAAATAGTAAGGAATTTTCATACAACAAACTGTTCCGAGATAATTTTACTCTCTAAGAGGATGAATTTCCTAAAATCGCTTTGTGTAGCTAATTCACTAATGTCGTTTAAACGAACCTTTGTGCTAATATTTATGTATCTAAAGCTGGCGGCATGAACTCACTCTAAAATATCTAAAAACGTAATATATAATCTAACTGACACACCACTGACAATGACAAATAATTTATTTCTGGAGGTATTGTGTGTAGGTGTTTTTCAGGTATGTTTTAGTATTTAGTCGTTTTACACAAAGAAATAGCCATTAAGCACTATAAAAATACTTCATAACAAATCTACACATATATACCTTTCATTTAAAAAAAGAATCATCAAGATTGGTAAAGCGGTTTCGGCGGGATGGATGCAACAAAAAAACCCTTTGAGCTTTTATATATGTATGGATTAATTATTTTTCCAACATATTTTACTTTGCAAATTTTTATAAATATTCAGACTCGCCAATATCGTACTCCACCGTGTCCAGCCTGTTTAGCCAAACGTAGGCCGATTCCTCTTCGGCGGCGTCGTGACCCTGGCCGAAGGAAGAGTCTTGAAGACGCTCATCCGCGCATAGGAATAAGTTGACTGCGTAGCGTATTGCGTATTAATCGATTCTGAAACTTTCTATCTCGTGTATAACATGTTACGCAAGTTTATTATTTTAATCTCGATTTTAATAGATAAATGTGTGAAATGCCACCTGAATATCTTCCGCCATGACATGTTTTTACTTTTTTGTTATGGTAAAGTGATTTGTATAAACTTTATTCAATAACGTATATTTTCCTCCATTTGTGATTTTTTAATTTTAAGCGAAAATTAAGTATAACATTTTAGGAAAAAGAAACACTGTAATATTTAAAAGAATAAGAAGAAATTAGTCTTATTTTGAAAGGAAAATATAGAAAAAACTCTTTCTATAGAAAAAGTCTTTATACTAACCAGAATCCGGTGACATATACGCGGTCTCACCGGAAACATTACTTATTACTTCGCATAACTTGAAGAATATCTACTTTTAATAATGAACACTTCAGAAATACACCAGTAAAAACATTTATTATTTGAGATTAAAACTCGAATTAAATTATAAATATTAGTTACCTATGTTGTTATAGCTTTTATAGGCCTGTTTAACGACTTAATAAGTTACCTAGCGAAAAAATCTGTGCGCGTACCTACCACTATTGTTACAGGTTAATTCGTTAAAGAAATATGTTACACAAGTTAAAAACGCTAAAATTTTAATGGTATTACTTGTGCATTATTGGCCTTATAATGTAATTTGTTGGAATTATATCTTCTTTAAATATAATTAGACTTTTTAACGACTTTTAAGTTACCTAGGAAAAAATCTGTGCACGTACCTACCAGTATTGTTACAGGTTAATTCGTGAAACAAATGTGTTACATATTATTCGTGGTATTAGTGGTATTATATTGGAATCAGCTTGGCATTAGTGGGGCATTATATGAGAAATTTTGGTATTTAATTTGTATTTTTGGCATTACTTTGGCATTAGTATACAGACATTTGTCAGCGGTTTACTCCTTGTAGATAATCAAAAAGTTTTTTGATAAAATTTGCTTTTCATGTCAGATCATTTCTATGAAAAATTACATTAGATTTTTATTAAAGACGCTGGGTAATTAAAACATTGACTAATAAACCTTGTCCACTTTAAATACGGGGTCACGAAATATCCTCCTTGGAGTGTTTGGGTTAAGGGGTGTATAATAAATTAATCGTTGTTTTATAATAAAAACCATAAAACATTTATTTGTGAGTAAAATAATGCAATGGTTGGATATCTCTCCTTTATAATTCGGTGACTAAAAATACACTAAAATAATTAGAAAAAAAATCTTGTACTTATTTAGTAATTACGTCAATATTAATTAATTGACTTTCTAGTCTATTTTATTTTATGTACAAATATATTATTAAATTTTAAGCATTAAGTAATAAAACACTTTGTGCCCTCTTATATCGTAAAAGGTTACGAAATATACTCCTGGTTACACCCCTTACAGAAAACAGTGTAAGGGGTGTAAATAAATTGTATAATCACTGTTTTTTATAATAAAAACTATAAAATATTTCTTATTTGTGAGATTAAAAAAACAAAACAATGCATTGGTTAAAATAAGTACATTCAATACTGTTTTCAATTGTTAATTCAATAATGTGTTATAACATAATATAGCCATTACTATTATACTATTATTATTAAAATAATATGTGTGTAACATATTTCTTTAACGAATTAACCTGTAACAGACATTTATATGCCCAGTATATTTTTGTTTAACAAACCAATCAGGAAAAATCCAAAACCTACCGTTATAGGAGGTATAAGACGATTAAACTTATATAATGACAACTACTTATCGGATAACAAATTAATTACTACTGTCAGCTAGTTCAGCTACTGTCTAGGTAGAATTTACCTAGAGTACCTACACCTACCTATGATGATGTAGGTAGATTAAAGCTTATTTTGACGTTACCTCTCACTTCGGTGTCACAAGCTGAATTTTTCAGGGATGGAAGTACAGTACATCACAGTACATGATATGGGGACCCTTATTCCGAAAGTAGTACAAAATTAAACAGGGTAAAAAGGCACTATCATCAAAAATCGATATATTAATACCACCGTATAGAGAAAACAAATACTTATTTTTTGATCCAGTACAGAATAAAGTCTTCGTAGGGAGTAATTTTTTATAATTATTTACAAAAAAACATTTCCATTAGCGCTTATGACCAAAAAAAAACTTTAAACATGAATAATCATTTCAATCATGCGAAAATTTGGTTTAAAAATAGAGATTTTTTTTTAATATAACTTTCATTTAACGAAAAACGAAGGCCTAAATGAAAAAAAGAAACAATTTAAAAGTTTCGCTTATGTCTTGACAAGGTATCAAAGCAAACCCCATATTTTTTGCTTTTAAACTAATAAAGATATATCAATAAACAAATAGCGATGTAATGGTTTTTGCGCGCGCTGGCCGACTGCCGCCGCTGCGCCGAGATTTCCTATACCCTTGTATATATGACATCATGGTGTGGCAAATGTAGCATTTTAATTCGATTTGGGCTCCCTTATATAGGATAACAGAAACATTTTCAATGTTAAAAATTTCTCTGTTCATGCTGCCCTTCTCGGCCATAGCAACTGCAGAACCAGGTGACAGACGTTCCTTGTAGCTTTCTTTCAGTCTCGAGCCCTTAAAAATTATGAGCGGCGGTACAGCATGACCCAGAGTGCTGACACAAGCCACTATAGTGCAATTTTCCGCATGCGCATTGGAAATCAAATGAACACGACGAGATCCTTTTTTTGCCAAAACTCTTTGACCGTGATGCAGCGTCAGCCTGCAGCCCTTCTCATCAATATTAAAAATTCGTTCTGGAGAGTTTTTAATATCCAGTGCACTCAGAATATTTTCTAATTTATTGAAATGATCTTTAGTAATGAACGGATTTAATTTTTGGGCCCGTGCAGGATTTAAATTTTGGGATCTCCTTTGCGACAGGATCGGATTCCTTCTGAGGAATGATTTATACCAATCGTATCCAGCCATTTCTTTTTCGTTGTGAAATTTGTGAGGGATATTATTGTCAACGCAGTACCTGTAGACCAGTCTTCTCAACGATTTAGGAACAAGTGGTACCCCGAGCTCTGCTAACCGCAAAATGCGAGAAACAAAAGCCCGCTCTTCCTTTTTACTCAGTAAACTTCTTCTGCCCAATTTTCTTGAGGAACTTCCAGTTTTTAAGTGATTCCGGAGTGTTGTTCGAGGAATACCACACTTTTTCTCCACATCTCTTTGTGACATTCCTTTACTTAGTAGATCTAAAGCTTCACGCATCATTTCTTCGTTCCAGTTAGCTCGGACACCTCTGTTTTTTTCCCATGATCTGAAAATCATAAACACAAATTATGTCGAAATTATGGCCCATGGCGAAAATACGGCCCATGTTAAAATTTGAGTGGGCCATATTTCCGTCAATCACCTGTTGTGAATTTAAGGTTATGGCAATTTCTTGGAAAAACAAATATCAAGTTTCTTGGCAAATTCTGTGCCCTAAGACTAAATATTTTTACGTCAAATAGATACTTACCACTTTTTTTCTCCACAACTCGAAATATACACTGTTTAATTTAGTCTAAAATTAGAAAAATAAGCCGGGAAAACAAGAGATATTTTTATTTCATAAACTAAATTATCAGCAGCCTGCAGCGAACCAAAATGTTTTCTGTAAAAGGAAAGCCTTCCGAATTTGTGGCAATGAAGAATAGATGGCGCTTCAGTGTTTATAAATACTGAACGGGCCATATTTTCGCCCGGGCCATAATACCCTAATGTACCTTATCACCACTTTCAGTTTTTACTACATAATTTCTAGAACCTAAAACTTTCATAACCTTTCCCATACACCATTTAGGAAATCTATCTCTATAATCCTTTATCCAAACTGGATCATTTACTTTAAAATTTTCATTTCTTTTACTTGAATAATATTTTGATTTATTGTTTTGTTTATTTCGCACTAATTGGAACAAAAATCGGTTAAGAGTTAAATGTAAATCAAAATTCGGATTTTGAAACTTAGCTTTTAAAATTGAATTTTTCACTATTTTGACTGCACTTTCCGCTAAACCATTAGTTTCAGGATTATACGGTGCGCCTGACAAATGACGTATGCCAGCATATTTTAAAAATAATTGAAATTGTTCTGATATAAATGTTGGACCATTGTCGGTACAAACTTCTATAGGTAATCCAAAACGAGCAAATAATTCCCTAAAAACTTTTATAGTAGTTGTAGCTGTTATATTATTTACTTCGAAACATTCAAGCCATTTTGAAGTAGCGTCTTGGATAACTAAAAAATTTTTATTCAACATATGAAAAAAATCAGCATGTAACCGCGTTCATGGTTCTTTAGGCCAATTCCAACAGGAAATTGAATTTTTTGTTGGATTTGGAGCGTGTATACAACAAGATTTACAACTGTTTACGTATAATTCAATGTCCTTATCCATATTAGGCCACCACACGTAAGATCGTGCTAATGATTTCATTTTTACCATACCCATATGACTACTGTGTAATTCCTTCAAAATATTTAATTGAAACTTTTTAGGTATTATCAATCTATAACCCCACATGATACATCCCTGTTCAATTGTCAATTCATTTTTTCTTACAAAAAGTGGTTTAAATTCTTCTGAAGGACTTTTTAAAGGAAAACCACGTTTAACGTAAAAATAATTTTTACTTAATAATATTTCTCTAGCTGTTTCGTTCTTAATTTGTTTATAGTTTATTGGTAAACATTTATCGTCTAAAAATTTTAAATAAGAAATATTAGAAATAGAAGTTAAATCGTAAAATGTACTATTTTTAACATTGCAAGAATCCGGTTTTTCGTCGCTGTCCGGTACGCGCGAAAAAAAATCAGCAGTGCTTTTTTCCGAATTAACAAAATTAATTTCATAGTTAAATTCAGGTAATATATGAGCCCATCGTTGTAAACGATTAGCTGCAAAAATAGGTAATCCTTTTCGATCGCCAAAAATAGTAAGAAGTGGTTTATGATCCGTAAATAATAAAAAATGTTGATTATATAAGTACTGGAAGAACTTTCTTACACCAAAAATAATTGCGGCAGCTTCTTTTTCAATTTGTGAATATGCTAATTCGTTTTTAAGCTATAATCTCGAAGCAAATGCAATTGGTTTTTCTATACCAGTATCAAATAAATGAGATAATGTGACGCATCAACTGTTAATTTAATTTGTTTTTGTGGATCAAAATGAACAACATTTAAGATAACAACATTTCTTTAGCTTGTTTAAAACTACTACTGCATTCTTCACTCCATAACCAGTTAGAATTTTTTTAAGAAGATTATACAATGGTTTTAAAATCATAGAAATATTTGGAATAAATTTACAATAAAAATTGATCATTCCTAGAAATGATTTTAATTCTGTTACATTGTTTGGCTTATTTACATTTAATATTGCTTTAAAACGTTCATTAGAAGTATGTAAGCCTTCTTTATCAATTTTATGTCCTAAATACTGTACAGAATCTTGAAAAAATGAACACTTCTCTTTTTTAACTTTTAAATTACAATCCAGTAGCTTCTTTAAAACAATTTCTAGTCTGTTTAAATGTTCTCGATCATTTTTCCCTGTTATCAAAATGTCATCTAAGAAACAAACCACACCGGGTATATTAGAAAATAACCGATCCATAATATTTTGAAAAATTGCTGGAGCTCATGTTATTCCATATGGTAATCGCGTATAACTAAAAAGACCTTTATGCGTAGAAATTGTAACTAGTTTTCTTGAATTTTCGTCGAACAAAATTTGTTGATATGCCTCCGACAAATCAATTTTCGAAAATTTTTGTCCGCCTTGTAATTCAGAAAATAAATATTCTATCCGTGGCAAAGGAAACTGTTGGCTTTTTAGATGTGGATTCAACGTAATTTTAAAATCGCTACATATTCTAATACCGTCATTTTGTTTCAACACCGGAACGATGGGTGTTGCCCATTCAGAAAAATCAGTGGACACTAAGACTTTATTATCCACCAGCATTTTAATTTCATTTTCTATTTTTGTTTTAAGTGCAAAAGGCACCGGCCTAGGCTTGCAAAATTTAGGTGTTATGTCTTCTTTTAATTTTAATGTTACCTCAAATTTATTAAATGTTCCAATTTGGTTATCAAAAATATCTAAATATTTTCTAATTAAATTGGAAACCTCAGATTCTGGACTTATATAATTACAATTTTCAGTTTTATTTTTACAACTAACTTTACTGATACCTAAACCTAACATACTTAAACAATTTCTACCAATTAGTGGAGGACCACCATTGCGTATAACATATGTTTTTAAAGAATAATTTTTATTTTCAAAAACAATACTACCTCTAAAATGTTTGTCAAATAATTTCTCAGAAATTGCAGCATGTGCAAAACCTGTGTCAACCTGAAAATTAATAGGAATATTTTCAACTAATAATTTTACATAACTAGGTTTAACATTTCCATTACTATCTATATCAGTATTGTCGAAATATTGTAATAAATTTATATCTTTTAACATAAAAATTGATTCCGTATCGCTATTATGAGTTTTATCCTCATATTCTTCGCATAAAAAATTACTTTTATGTAAACGCTTGCACTGCGGTGCTAAATGTCCTTTTTCTCCGCATTTAAAACATGTACAGTTTTTATAAGCACAGTTTTTTGAAAAATGGTTAGTTCTACCACAAACGAAACACTTACTTGTGGACGGTTGATTTCTTTTTTTATTAAAATCACCCTCACCTCTTCTTTGATGAGAAAATAAATTACTTGTTGGGGTAGTTTTCTTAGAAACCGCACTTTCCTTCCTAGGTCTCGACTTCTGATTTTGCTGATAAAAATTTAGTGGCTCCGACTTGATGGAAGCCAGCCCTAAATTTTCTCGAACTTCATGCTCCCTCAAGACACATTCCTTGGACAAAGCAAGCTTAACCATTTTCTTGAAATCTGCTTTTGAAGCATCCTCTTCAAACAGTCGATCCATGATTTTGGTACCGTTTATTCCAACCACAAAAATGTCACGCATCACTATATCTAATTCTTGTTGAAAACCACAATTTTTAGCCATACTCTTAACACGGGCTTCCCAGTCTGCGACACTTTCATTCACTTTTCGTTTACTATTGTAAAATTTTAGTCTCTCAGCGAAATATGACTTAACCGGTGATAAATTTGCTATCAACAGTTTTATTAAACTTTCGAAATCCAGTTCCTCTGGAAATTTTGGCACACATAAATTCCGAACAAGTACATACGTATTCTCAGAAAGGGTATTTAAAAAAATCGCCCTCATTCGGTCCTTGTCCGTAATTTTATTCACGATAAAAAACTGCGAAATCCGTTCTTTAAACAAATATTTGAAGAATTATGGTCAAATGTCTGTAAAGAACCAAGAATTCCTATTACTTCGGCCATTTTGTAAATATTAATTTGAATATCACACAAAAAAAACGTTAATGTTAATTTAAACACTCTCGATTTTTACTTCGATAACACTTTTCACTTATATCACTCGATATAAATATACTCGATACAAAAATATCCTCGTCGCCAAATGTTCTGTCCAGTAAATTATTAATTTAAATAATTTAGGAAGAATCAAACGAATACGATGTTGCTCTGAACGCTGTTTATTTTACACTGTACAACTATAAGAAATATTTAACATTCCTATACCTATATACAAAAAACATAAAAGTTTATTTGGCTATAATTCAAATATATAACACAGGGTCTCCCAGGAATAAGTGCAGAAATGTTTATGAACTTCATTACAAAGTTATCGGTGGAAGTGATTCTTTGATGGCTTCCCGAAGTGCGTCGGCGGTATTTTTTGTCTCTAGACCCCGTACGTTCAATCTGGTCATAATGTTTTGCTTTTTACAGTGTGGATGTTTGGGTTTAACTGAATTTTCATTTTTGAAATTAAAAGTCGGTGGTCAGTGCCGCATTCGGCATCTATTCTGGCTTTTGTGAGTCTGACATCTTTTAGATGCGTCCTTCGAACGATTACATGGACCAATTGATGCCAGTGACCTGATCTGGGATGTTTCCAGGTACCTTTAAACTTGTCCTTCAACATGAACCACGTATTGGTGAAGCATATATTATACTCTGTGCATGTTCTTAATAAGCGTTCACCATTGCTATTTACGTTTCCTATTCCATGTTTTCCCAATAGTTCAGGCCATATTTCCTGTTGTCTACCGACACGAGCATTAAAGTCACCTAGCAAAATGATTCGTTCGTGCTTTGGAATTCGTTAGAGACCATTTGTAGGGCTTGGTAAAATTTATCTTTATCTTCAATTTTAGCGTCTAGGGTGGGAGCGTAGGCACTAATGATATTGACGTAAGATTTGTCTGATGTTTGTCTGATTAGGGTCATAAGACGTTCGGAGACACCAATAGGTACTTCTGTTATAATTGCACGGGATGACTATGGCACAGTAAGGACCGCGACGATAGTTCCCTTGTGCTACATATTCGGCCGGCTAGGAGTAGTTTACTATTCCTCTTCCCCAGAAAGATGGTAGCTCTGAGGATTGTATAAGGTTATACCGTCTATACTCGGACGTCAGCGTCTCGTTTGTGTAAACAGGGTGCACCGCGTGAAGGTGAGGTTGACTTTTGGGTAAGCTAGGCTATATGTATCGCTTCACTACCCCCCCTTGTGTCCCTCACACCAAACATAAAAAGACAGTTCAGCTTAGTTGACGCGGATCCAGAGAGAGAAGCCCAGGAAAATAGTGTTTTTGAAAACACTGAGGAGTCCCCTCATGGAGGTGAGTAGAAATCCCAGTGAATCATATGAATACAATTTAAATGAAATGCAGATTTATTATAAAATGAAAATGTAACAAAGACCAATAACTTTCTTTTGCGTTGGGAGGTTGGGAGTATCTGCTGGCATCTATTGTTAACTTTGAACTGGGGTGATCTAATGATAACTTTGAGGGCCAATTAATTTAATTTTTTTTAGATCAGGTAAAGTTTACATGGACACATCAAAGTACCCTTTTGATGCTTGATGCATACAAAACCAGATTTTTAAAGTTAATGGATCCAAAAACCAAGAAAATACATTATGGGACGAAATTGCTCTGGAAATGAGAAAAAAAAAAACGTTTTTTTTTGAGGATGCTGATTTATTAGATCGCAAAATGAGGAACATGAAGAACACTTATCGAACAATTTTAGATAACAATAATAAAAAGAAATCAACTGGTAGGGGAAGGATTCAGTGGGAATACTATAATTATTTTATGGATATGTTCCACGAGGACAAAACAGTAAATCTGCTAAAAAGTATAGTCTCTTCGACCAAAATAGACTCAAAAATTAGTGCTGAGTGTGAATCATATGAATACAATTTAAATGAAATGCAGATTTATTATAAAATGAAAATGTAAGAAAGACCAATAACTTTCTTTTGCGTTGGGAGGTTGGGAGTATCTGCTGGCATCTATTGTTAACTTTGAACTGGGGGGATCTAATGATAACTTTGAGGGCCAATTAATTTAATCTTGTTTAGATCAGGTAAAGTTTACATGGACACATCAAAGTACCATTTTGATGCTCGATGCATACAAAACCAGATTTTTAAAGTTTATGGATCCAAAAACCAAGAAAAAACATTATGGGACGAAATTGCTCTGGAAATGAGAAAAAAAAGTCATTTTGTGGATGCTGATTTATTGGATCGCAAAATGAGGAACATGAAGAACACTTATCGAACAATTTTAGATAACAATAATAAAAAGAAATCAACTGGTAGGGGAAGGATTCAGTGGGAATACTATAATTATTTTATGGATATGTCCACGAGGAGAAAACAGTAAATCTGCTAAAAAGTATAGTCTCTTCGACCAAAATAGACTCAAAAATTAGTGCTGAGCTGGAGGATAAAAGGCAAGCTGTAACAACAACAGTAGCTCCAGCAACATTGTGTCTACCCCATTGTCGAGTCCATCTACTTCTACAGTTGGACAATTGTCTGGATCAGAAGATATACCCTCAGTAGCTTTATATCAAAAATCAGCTCAAGCAAGTAGACTGGACAGGTTTAGAACAAGGCAGTTAGAAGTAGAAGAAGAGAAACTAAAAGAACAGAAAAAAATACGTGAAAGCATTGATAACAAATTAATATCAGTGAAGTAGAGATGCAATATAATCGCGTTTATGTTCAGCTATATTTACAACATTGCCATCATCAATATTATTTATGTAATACTCATTTTCTTCAGGCATACCAACAAAATTAATGTCCTGCTCGTATATCTCTATTCCCTCTTGAATTATAATAAAGTTGTGTAACAAACAAGCCGCTGTCACCACCTTGGGCACCTAATCTATTCGTGCCATCTCCAGAAATTTGAAACGACGGAACTTGCATTTTAATAGTCCAAATGCTTCTTCAATCATCGATCGAGCTGAACTCATTCTTGTATTGTACCTTGTTTGTCTCTGGCTTAAATGGCCATTGTCGTTATGGCTTCAATACATATGGACGCAGAGGATATGCAGCATCTTGAAGAAGATGTTCATTTTCATTAATGGGAGGGTTATTGCTTGTGGAAATAATCGTTCACGATAAATCTATTCAACTTAGCCGCTCTCGTAGGATTCATAAATTGTGACTTCCTTTTAGCCACTTCGGGATGGCGTTTTAGGAAAAGCGTGAGCCATTTTCGACCTGCAATGTACTTATTATCAAATGGACTAGGTATGTCGTTTTTTGGACAAATTGCATAAACAGAACGCCGTATAACTTTAGAAGTAAGGGGCATTCTCACATCAGCAAGTCGAAAAATCCTTTGACATAATTCAGATTCTTGTTGAACTGTTAAACACGAAGGTCGCCCAAGTTTTTTTTACTACTTCCACTACGTAGGTAATTCCTCCTACGTAGAGTGCGTCGTGGAATATTAAACTCTTTTGCGGCCGTTCTTTCAGGCATTCCATCTCTAACAGCTTGCATGGTCCTTATCATTTGCGTTTCGGTCCACAACCTCTTTTCTTGGACATTTTGAGTTTCGATTTATCGCCTGAAAAGAAATTTCTAATTTAAAAAACGTTCAAATGATACTGCAACCTAATAATGTAACATTCTGTATGAAATTTGCAATACCAGAGTAATGAGATTTAATGTGTTCTAAATAAGGCCCACCCATGTTCCAAATAAGGCCCGTCATGTTCCGCTAGGCCTTATTAAGAACACTCACAGCCGAAAAAATTTTGAAATAATATTGTTATTTAATATTTTATTACATAAAAAATGTGTTGAATAATGAATAATATATTAAACAGTAACATATTGAACAATGTTGAATAATACAACGATCAGCCAAAATGATAACACAGAAAAAGTAAACAAAAGTACAAACATAAATAAATAAATAGTCGTTTATTTCCGACAGGCCGAATCCCACTTACAGGAAATTCGAAACAATAGGGTAATATATCTTAAAATAGTACAAATAAGATTAAAAAATAATACATAATTACAATAGGTATTAAATACTACACTAAATACTTGTGCTGCAACAGAAACCTTCATCTGTCTGGAATTTTCAACATGAACCAATGTCAACTTTTTACATAGCTTGTAGTCGAAATCCTCTTCTGTATCCAAAGCGTAAAAATTTCTCAAGTGTTCCCATTTTGCCTCATAAGATTAATTTTTCTACTTGAAAGTTGCCGGGTATTTAAAAAAAATATTTCTTACCCCTTTTCGGAGGTGAGGAGGATCATACAGAGGTATAATTTCTTCCTTGCCAATGAGGATCCCGAAAAGCCGGTTTTCTTCACCCTTTCTCACGAAAAACTCTTGCGTCTCCCTGAATACCTTGTTGATGGCTGCCACGTTTGCAGCCCCTTGGTCACAAATGATGGCTTAAACTTTTAAGCCGGCATCTTGACAGGATCTTAATATTCCTTTAATAGAGGCAGCAAGCATATCGGTTTTCATGCCTCCTTCATTAAGATAATAGGCCAATGGCTGCTTCCACTTTTTTAAAATTCCACAAGCCATGAACACCATGGCCTTGTCAGCAATTTTGGTGGTAGTTTCTTGATGTTATCAAAGCCTATTATTCGGTCTTGAAGCTTGCCATAGGTCAGGTGGTATCCAGTGCCATCTCATTAAAAATTACTGTGCAACACCTATCGGAGTCCTTCATACACTTGACTTTAGCAGCAATAGAGTCAAAAATTGCCTGGTTTACCCCAGCAGCAAATTAAGTTTCTCAGTAAGTTCATTAGGGTTTTTCTTGATGGAGCAGCAAATAACTTCCTAATGAGTTTATAACCCTTTGGACTTTGCTTCATCAAGGAAAGGAACAAACTTTTTTCATCGAAACTGTAGCGCCTACCCTTAGGTTTTACGTTTTGGCATCTTAGTTGCGGCATTATTAAGTTAAAGCTGGGTTTATTGAGCTTTGACCTCATGACTTCAACGCTGTACGAAATTTTCTCATCTGATCGAAGTTCACTCTTTTCACTACCTTCCTCAAGTCACTTGCAACGCGGTAAAATTTCCTAGCCTTGGGCGTAAGTTGAGTTGCCCGATGAACCTTGGCATAGGATAGAAGGTTTGTACGTCTTTTCAGACCTAAAAAACTTCAGAGCAAACTTTCACTTTCTTTTGCGTTGGGAGGTTGGGAGTATATGCTGGCATCTATTGTTAACTTTGAACTGGGGGGATCTAATGATAACTTTGAGAGCCAATTAATTTGATTTTTTTAGATCAGGTAAAGTTTACATAAATTGCTCAAAAAAAAGGTTATTTTGTGGATGCTGATTTATTGGATCGCAAAATGAGGAACATGAAAGAACACTTATCAGAATGTTTTAGATAACAATAAAAAGAAATCAACGCTAGTAGGGGAAGGATTCAGGTGGGGTCTATAATTATTTTATGGATATGTTCCTTCTCTTACCAATCAAAGCGTAAAGGTAAGTGTTCCCATTTTGCCCCATAGATTAATTTTTTCTTCTTGAAAGTTGCGGGTATTTAAAAAAAATATTTCTTACCCCTTTAAGTTGAGTTGCCCGATGAACCTTGGCATAGGATAGAAGGTTTGTACGTCTTTTCAGACCTAAAAAACTTCAGAGCAAACTTAAAATTGATACTGCAGCTTAACAAAATTAGTTATGCGATTAGGGATATAAGGAAATATAAAATACCTATTTAAGCCCGTTTCATATATTCGCGAATTGCCATTTTTTTAAAATTTATCATTAGTAAATATTTCATATTTTTTACGCGAAAATGATATTTGTCTGACTATCGGCACAAAATTCGCAATTCGCGAGTGTATGAAACAAGATTTGAATAGGGAATAGGTACATTTTTCATCAACAAAATATATTTCTGAAAGTGCAAGTTCAAAAGTTAACACTAAACAAACAAAAATAACATATAAATATAAGTTGCAAAAAACGGAATTTTATCTACTCCAGAATTTCCAAATTACATCAAATCAATGGACCAGTGCTGTTCAATACTGAATTGAAATCAGAATGAAATTCTGGATAATCCTGATATAGCAACTCTAGGATACAAGTACATGTATGTGATGTTGGAACCATGTCTAGACCATATCTTTGATTGAACTTGACTTGTATAAGTCTTCCTATAATGACGTCAGCTCCAGTACAAAAATTGTTTTAATGTTAGCACAGAACTTTTCCTGATAAATTTTCTCAGGTAGTTAGAGATTGTGGTTTTTTCTGCATCAAGATCACTAGGAGATAATAGGAACAAAAGATTTTTTGAATTGATCTGTTTTGTTCTACAGATGTCTGAAAACTCTTTTTTGAAGTTAAAGTTTTTAAGCACTTTTTGCCAGGCATTAATGACGAACATTCCCCTTTGTATCAATTCTTTGTGAGCTAACTCTTCTAGTAGTGTAGAAATATTTCTCTCAGTAGCCTTGTCTTACATCCCAAATCTGACAAGATGTCTAAAAGAGCTTCTAGATCGACATTGTCGAAGTTTTACATAGCTTTTTCTAAGAGAACTTTGTTATCGGAACTAACATATGATAAAAATGATTCAATAAGGTCACTCAATCGTCTGTCAAAAATTACCATTTCCATAAAAATTTTAGCAATTTCGATTGGAAAGTAATTGGTTTCTTTATAGCCCCTATATAGAATGAGGGCAATAGCTTCCCACTTCTCAGCATTGAAATCGTGGGATCTTCACATTTGCCCCCACTGTACATCTGTTCATAAAACAGGACCAAAAGGCTGATAAGGAATCGCGAAACACACCTCCTATATCTTCTCCAAGCTCCTCTACTCCATTATATCCTTTCATTTTTATTTGAATTGGTAGTCCGTCCTTATCCAAGGTCATGAATTTCTGAAGAAGGTCTTCAAAAAGTGACCCACGTCGAAGAGTGATGAGATTGTATTCCAAGCGTTCCGGAGCTATGGGACTCAAAGCCGGTTCCGGAGCTGTAGTAGTTGAGTCCGCATTATTGGTCCTATGTATTTCGGTTATGTCGTTCTGATTCTGTGGTATTGAAGAAGTATGTTCTAATTCGTATATTGGGATATAGTTAGAATAAAACCTAGTGAAATCATTTTCATATTGAACTACTACATTTGGATCTGCATCATTCAAGAACATAGATGGATTGTTTGTCTCTGGTATCTCCAGCTGGCTCCTGTTGTTCATTTGATTTTACAGATACTTGTACAACAGATGGTAGAGAAAAGGATATCGACGAATTGTTGAGAGAATTTTCTGTGTATGATTTGGTGTTTATCTGAGTTTCCTCATCTGATGCTGTTCGGGTAACCGTTTGTATTTTTCTTTAGTAGCTAGATAAACTCTCACTTTTGATTTAGAAAACTTGGTTGCTCGAAACATATCCTCGACAGTCACATTATCTTCGATGGTAGACAACTTAAAACCCATTAAATCAACGGAAAATTCTTCTAATTTGCCCATTTTGGAAATATTCTCTGGAAAAAATATTTCAATTCCTTTTTGAATAAAGTCACTTTTTTTGATGGTCTTCAAAGCACAGACTTTCCGTGTACCTCCACCAGTCTGGGATCATATTTGCTTATATTTCTCACCATCTAAACTACACATCCAACCTATTTCCACTTGACGACTAGATCTCCAGTTTCCAGATTTTTTTCTCTTTCCACATTCGTTTTCTTCATTCCCGGAAGATGCACCGTTGGAAGCCTCTGATTTCCGTTTTATCTTATTTTGCAACTTTTTTAATAGTACCATTTGTCGATTTGGCTTCTCTCGGTTGTTATAAAACTGTTTAGCCGCCATTCTGTCTCCATAAAGGGGAATGTATTGTCTCAAATCCTCTTCAGGCATTTGTTTAATAACTTCTTCGTCTATCTGTAACAAATGCATTATTAAATTATTTCTACTGGATGCATCTCTTTTATACAGGGTGTTTCACAAATGAGGTTACAAACTCTGATAGCAGTTAGACTATACGAAATTAAGAAAAAAAAGTTCATATAAACATAGCTCGGCAAATGCGACACATTACGGTATCTACGACAATCGTTTCGTAGATACCGGGTGAAAATAAAAAAAAACATTTTTTTTTTCATTAATTTGTACATTTTTCAACCTATTGTTTTCAAAAATTGGTACACTGGGGCTTTTTATATGCGAAATCCGTTTATGGACTCCTACGTGGGCAACCCTACGTTTAACCAATATTCGGGCTTTTACGGTAACATAATACTCATTCTGATTGGTTTAATCTGCCTTCATAATGAATCTGTGGGTTCGTTGCTATTGTAAATTAATGCCATTAATTCTATACATACCCCATATTTCTATAGTGATGGTGACCATTCACGAATCCGCACACGTTCATCTCCATCATTAATATTTTCCTCACTAAATTCTTCATTTTTATAAAAAGCCATCACGGTAAAAATCAAATATCAAAATTATTTAACGTTGCGAACTGTTCACTTGTTCAATATACGGATCTGGAATATATTTGCGAATGGCGATTGGCGATACGTTAGACGTTTGAAGGTTTAGTTCTTTTATATTTCTATTTAGCTCTTCCAAATAACATCACAAGTTAATATAAAATGTAAAAAAACAGGTGATTGCCGACAACCACCGACTTGTGTCTGGTATATTCAATACGCCCATGATGGTTGCGCATGTTGAAAAATCTGAATTTTTTATTCATTCTTTGGTTTAATGTACACCAAGCATCTGAATGTCTCATCTTGAACTGGATTTCACAGTTTGGTAAGTACCTTAGGGCCTTTATGTCAGTGACAACGGGGTCTCCAGCGACCCTACCTGGACGTATTGAAGTATAAAATTTTATAGTATCAATTTTCTTAAAGAATGAATGAGTGAAATATTTGACATTAAATGGAGATGGACTCGATCTTGCCTTCTGGCAGTAGTAAGCATAGTCGGCGGGAAGGTTTATTTTCCGATTTCTAATCTGTCTTTCAATGGTTGCGTGCATCGAGCCCACCTCCATCTGAGTATATCCTTTAAACAAATACTTTTGACTCAACACTATTTTATGCTGGGCAGCTAAGTTTACAAACACGTTAGCCAATGTTTAGTTGCGGTTTTGACCCGTGCAAGCATCACTAAAAAAAATAATTTCACGTAAACCTTCATTCTTTCTTATCCCTTGTTCAACAAAAAAGGAAATAATGCTGGAAAATTCGTTTGAAGTCAAGGCCCCTTCGCTTTCATTCCACAGAAAACAAAATCCTTCTTTGGATTTCAGGTTATAAATAGTAAAGTTGTGTACTACCAGTTTTGTTTTGTAGTACATTGCCGCGACTGTCGATTTGGGACTTAACAACACGCTTTGTAAATCCATTGCATACACGTTTACTGTAACATCGCTGGTAGATTTGTCTTTTTCCTTTTCTTGACGCGCCTCTAGCTTCAAAGTTTGGTATAGTTTTACTTATCTTCAGATAAGTTCTTCGTGTTGTACGCCTTGCACACATCACACAGATCTTTTTTGGGTATATAGAGTGACAAGTTCAGCTCTTCAAATATCTTCATGAACGTTGCTATTGATGGAGGTACTAAATTACGTTCGCCGCAATGTTCTCTTTTGAAAAAAATTTACAGTGCTGCATTTGAACGCCAAAGTGGCTCAAGATATAATTTTTTCGAGGAAGATCTACAATAATGGCTCTCCATTTTAGGTAATGATTGTAAAAACTAATACACAACCATATCTTTCTCCGCAAATTTCGCCCTTCTTGTTTCGCTTTTTCTGCTTCCCTGCTAGTCATCAGGCTAGCGATTAAATTCTTTTACCCAAGTCGATATCAGTGTTTCTTTAAGGCTTAGTGTAATTCTTTTTTTTAACCTAGTGTAATTTTTTTTGATTTTTGAATGTCTGGAGTACTGTAGACAGATAACATCACGTATCGGGCTTTTCAGTCACAGAAAAGCTCATGAAAGAAAACACCTTGCGTGACCATCTTCTGATGCGTGTCAAATACTCGTCAGCGAGTAATGGCGGCATGGTAGTGTAATTCTCACCTCTTCCAATGCTCTGAATCCAAAAGGTCATAAACCTAAAAAGTATATTTCTGCTTAAAAATTTTGTAAGATAAAATAAATACAAATAAAATCTGTATTAGAAATTAGGTATAGTACTTATAGTTTTACAAAAAGCTTATTTTTTCCTTTATTTTGAAATATCTTTCACGGATTTTAATGAAATTTTCACCTAGCTGAGGGTTATTCCTAATTCCTAATCAGTTGCTGATTGTTAGATTTTTTTGCATGGTCTTGCAGCATGTAAAACAATGCGAAACTCAAAACCGTCATTTTTATTGACAACAAAAGAATTCTAATATACCTAGATACAATTTGTGCTGATTTTTCTTAGCCAATTTGTTATATTAAGTGAGCTTGTCTAAATGAATGCCATACTTTAATCATTATCATTGAATTATCCTGTACTACAATGGGAAGTTTCTAGTTTATAAGTATGTAGAAGTTGAATAATATGAATATAATAATTCCAAATTGCACCAATAATATTTTTATATCTTTACTTACACTTTGGTCTTTCGGAAAACTATGCATCTGAGCATCTTTAGTTCTTGCAACCAGGCACACAGCACATAAAGACCATTCTTATGCTATAATAATTGTCATCCCAGTTTATCACTCAAACACAAGAAATAAAAACACAAAAAACACGTAAAAATCACAAACACTAACCAACTCTCAAACACCCAAGCCAAAAATGCATAAAAAATAGCGGATGGCGGCCGGCTTCGTCCCGAACTGTCAACGTCATGTGTCAACGTCGTTGTTTGTCGTCTGGCGAATTGCGTTGGGTGTCCTCTGGAATCTTTAATCACGAAGTATAATATTATTACTATTTTTACACATAAGTTACTATAGTGTGTTCTTGGTCTAACATGTTTAATAGGGAACTACAACAAAAAAAATAGGATAATTTCGTGTGAATATTTTAATGATTAAAACTTACTTCCAAACATCACTAGGACATTCAGATGGTTTTTCTGGCGCCGGGGAACTTATACGACTAATACAAGATTCTTCATCTCTGTTAAATAAGTATTATATCCTATAGCATAGAATGCTTAGGAGATATATGGATATAAACGTTAATATCTTTTTTCTTTAAAAATACTCCTGCATGATTGCAAGGGTGTCAAACCGTATATTAAGCGGAGTACCCGCTTTTGGGCAATAAAAACTCTTTGGCTGCCAGTTGCGCAACCATCAACTGCTATATTATAGGACATAGCGGAGTATATCAGTGCGTAGTATGCACTCAAAAGACCCTCTTCATTAACCGAGTCTCTCAAATTGAGGAGTATGCCATGTGGTGATTGCTATTTGTTAATAAAACACTTCTATTGTTTGTAATATCGTATATTCTTATATACACTTTTACAATCAGGTAACGCTCTACGCTACAATCCGTAAACTACTGACTCGATCCCCGCTCGCCTCACTTTATCAGAACAAGAACAATCTGAATCATCCTCTTTTTACAAATCAATACATTACATCTCTTCCTTTGTCTTAAAACAAAATTTTAAACAACAATAATCTAATATAATTACAATGAACAAAGCTAACGAAAGAACTATAACTCTAATAATAACAATGATA